>NC_134845.1:54716786-55032049 GCF_965363235.1 Mytilus galloprovincialis | reverse complement strand
ACGTTCTGTTTGTTTTCAAGCATTGAATTTTCTTTAAAGCAATAAAAATCACACCAATTTTCTTATAAAATACGCACATGAACATCAGTCTTTTCTATCGATTTCAAAACTTGAATGTGTATGATTGTGCTACAAAAACAACCATGTCAGCATGAATGTTAAGTGAATGTCGAGTCTCACGTAAGCGTAGGACAACTCGTACACTCCTGTTTCAAATTGGACAATGTTTTGTTATTTGTTATTACTGTTGAAATTAATTGTTATGTTAAAATAGATAATTATTCACATTGAGCGATGTATTCAGTATTGTTGACAATTCGAGATTCTTTTTTTTTTGCGAACCCGTCTTCAGAGCTTCAGCTGAATGGTTGATTACTGTATCGTATTACTACACGGACCTCAAGGGGTTTCAAATCGAAAATAAATGCAAAACATGTGTTTTTGTGTCTTTCAAAACACAAATTAATATACAGAATTAATTGCAGGATAAAGACAACTAAAAGCTCGCATACACGGTATTACACCTTGTTTCCTAGCCTCGTACAATACAGCTGATATTAAAAGACACTAAACAGTTAGTATCTATATATATATGATCTTATATATGCAGACTTTAATAAAATATTGAATCTGAATCTGAATCTATGATCTGTATACTCTATCTATCATAGCCTATATGGTATATTACTAAACAGTTTAAATTACTATTCTGTTATTTTCATACATGTTTTGATTGTATGTATAAATGAGAATACAATTCTTTACGTTGCTATCAATATGATATTCAAATCGAAAATTACTTTTTAGACTAAACAAACCGAAATATCAAAGACAAAATTAATTAAACATGAAGATAGATATACGACGATGTTGTATGAGTACCAATGAGACAATTCTATGTGTTTACATAGAGAGGTTTACATTAAATTGTATTACGTATACAAAACTTTTTTTAACAAAACAAACGCGGAATTTATTCATAAAATAAATATTACCTGCCATTCTTGTTGATAATCATGTATAAATGTATTTAACTTCACAGCGGGGACTTCCCTTACATCTACAGATAACAAGAAATTTAAATAAATAATTGATTTAAATTATCCCAGTGTGTTGCGTTTAGTATGTTCATATCGATCCGTCTTTTGATTTAATATTTGTGTATGATTTATGAGATAATTATTTAATTTCGTTTGTAACGCGTTATCTGATTGGCTGACAATGGTTTGTCTATCAGCTCATAGACGAAATTTTTTCATGTGATCGTAATGTCATTTGATGTTACACCAAAGCATTCACTACGTTGAAAGAAAATATACCTTTTTATTTTGTATTCTGTGATCGATATTTGTGGTCTCTTGTTTATCTTGTTATCTTGTCACAATAAGGACTAACGATTTGAAAATAGATTGAAATTTCGTACGAATCATTGATATTTTTATCAGAAACCATTTGGGAGTTTGGGGCTTGGAATTTTGGGATTTCTGAAAAGCTCTCTTTTCTGTTCTGTCATTAACGGTGGAGTTTACTACGTACAAAAAGTATATCATGTGAGTGTCGTGTAAGAATTCGCTCTTATAATGTTATCATATTCATGATAAGGCGGTATTTTACTCCATTACCTGTTTACCTCCTTTCATCATATCTATATAAATGATATATGTAAGCAAAACCCTCGATGTAATGTCATTTCAACTATTTTATTCTAATGAAAATAATTGAAGATAACATTCATCGTCTATTTTCAACGAGTTATCTTTGTCTGGATATACCAAATCAAATTAACAATATCTTGGATATAATGTGTACCATTGTACTACACACATTATACTCCGCATAGTCAAACAACATAAGTGTCTATGAACAGTATGCTTTCAATGTCATTCCCTATGTCATAAAAATACAATAGGTAACCTTTTGAGGAGGATGAGGAGGAGAATAAAAGTTGAAATACAATACGAGAATATAACGCTTATGAAATTCTATCTGAAAGGCAAAAGGAAACATGTGGTTATCGTACGTTGTTTCCCTTCTATAACAAGATTGAGAACAATTCTTGTAGGTTTGTTTATGAATCACACAAATTCTGAGTAACCTCCCCTGAACATGCTTTATTTGCAAATTTTTAAAAAATGAAGTCTTATTCTTATATTCTATCTTGATAAAAATTGGAGTAATTTAAAGACATGGTCACGTTCACTTAAATGTTAATTCTGATTCTTAAGTTGCGTTCCTTTCAAGATGGCAAAATACTATTATACTATTTTGTCTACATATACTTCATTTGGTTTTAAGATAAAGTATGATTTGATGAAGATTTCAGTAAGGAAAATATTGAAATCTAATACTAGTACTAGAATTTTTTTAATGAACCTGTATCTGTGTCATCAATAAACCCGCCGCCGCATAGCCAGAAATTAGTAGTGCTTTTGCTAATTAATATTCATAATATGTAAATGAGAATTGTACCACGTGATTATAGTTTGGACTAGACTGGCTTGATATCGTTAAAATCTTTAAAACACGGATATTATATTCTAATTCTTTATTTGCAAAACAGACAAAAACCAATTTAGGTTATGGCAAATACAAAACAAACATGATCAAACATAATGAAAACTCGACAATATTATAATAGATATATGATAAAAACAGTTATTGTTCTCCTTTCCTTAGTTCTAATGACTCTTTAATAAAAGAAACAACTGCTTTCACATCATTTGGTGTTGATGGATTTAGTATAATCGCGAGTTTATCAGTAAAATTAAGTGTATTAAAATTCACATATTTTTGTATATAATATTTTAGAAAGATTTCTCTTTTATTTTCATTTATTTTACAGTTAAAGAAAAAATGAAATTCATCGTCTAAGATATTACATATTTTACATTTTCTTTCATTTCGTGGTATTTTGTTATATCGTCCAGTTTCTATTAAGAGACAATGATCGCTTATTCTAAATTTGGTTAACATTTTTCTTGTTTCTTTACTTGGGTGTGATAGGTAGTATTTCATTTGGTTATTTATATTAGATTTAAGAAATTTATATAGATATATTTTATTATTTTCGTTTAAGTTATTTATTTTATCATCAATAAGAGTTTGATAGTAGTTGATATAACTCTTTTTTGATTGGGGTTTTAACATTTTAGTCTGTTTTAAAGTTTTAGTTTCCTCAATAAGTTTGATGTCAATATTTATATCTTGTGACACATTTTGTGCAAAAGTATACCAAGAGTATGTTCCCTTAGTATCTAAACTTTTAGTTAATTTAAAGGCTTCATTAAGAAGTGGGTTTAGATTTTCATTATTTAATCTAGATAGGTACATCATAGTTTGGGTTTTTATGAAAGTTTCTAATGGTAGAAGTCCTAGTTCATTTCTAACAGCTAGATTTGTTGAGCTTCTTTTTGTCCCCAGTACTTGTTTAATAAAATGTAGCTGGGTTTTTTCTAAAATAGTTTTATCAATAAAATGAATAGCATCTGGTGTTGAGCTATTTTTGTTAGCTCGGAGTATAGCTCTATAAAATTGAATAGAAGTGTCCATATAACATATTTCACTATTATATGTTAAAATAGGTTTGACCAAAGTTTCAAAAAGGTTGCAAGACACTCTCACAGGAAGTTGTCCAAAGCCTGATGAGTAAGAGTTAATAGCAAATAAAACTTTTTTTGCCTTTTTTGCAAGATCTGAACTACAACTAGTTAGACTGCCATTAGATGTTATAACACATCCAAGGTATTTATATTCATATACTTTTTCAAGGTATTTTTCTTTAAATTTCAAAAAGGGTTTATTTATTTTACTTGGGTTATTTTGTAGTATCATGGTTTTAGATTTTTTTGTATTAACTGTTAATTGCCATTTATCACAATACTCAGAGAGATTATTTAAGCTATATTGCAGACCGTTTTCGCTCTCTGATAATATGATTAAATTATCTGCAAATAGGAGACTCCCTATGTCAGAATTTATAAGTTTTACAGGGGAACAGTTTTGCTTTTCAAATATCTGACTTAAGTCATTAATAAAAATATTAAATAAAGTGGAGCTTAAAGAATCTCCTTGTCTCACACCTTTATCTATAATAAAATGCCTAGACTCTGAATTCTTATGTTTGAAAGAACCAAGAGTATGATTGAATTGTGCTTTAATGATAATAAAGATGTGTTTACCAACTCCTAGTTTACACAATTTATACATTAGTCCTAGCCGCCAAAGAGAGTCAAAGGCTTTTTTAAAGTCTATGAAGCAAATATATATTTTATTTTTATTTTTATGAAGGTATTTATTTATAATAGATTTAAGAATAAATAAGCTATCAGAAGTTCTATGATTCTCTCGAAATCCAAACTGTGAGTGGTTATATTTGGATTCCATAAGTTTATTTAGTCTATTATTTAACAATGCACTAAATACTTTTGACAAACAGCTCATTAAGGCAATTCCTCTTTAGTTATTTAAATCATATTTGTCTCCTGATTTATGAATTGGAATAATATATGAGTTTTCCCATAGTTTAGGATAGCATCCAGATTTTAGTATAGCATTGAAAAGTTTTGTAAAAGATTTAAGTGTAACAGGGCTACTGAATTTAATAATTTCATTTAAGATTTTATCAGGTCCTGAAGATTTACCTGTTTTTAGTTTATTTATAACAATTTTAACCTCTGATAGTGTAAAAGGTTTGTCAGTGGTGTTTATATATACAATTATAAGTTGCCCGTCACAGAGTCCTTGTTTATAATCATTCTGATATTATTGTAAAGTTGCCAGGCGGTCAAAATCAAAACAATGAACGCGAATTAAGTGAATTTTTCGTGTTCTCGTGAGTTTATTCTTCTTAAAATATTGGTATTTTAACTTTACGTGGGAACCTAGAGTTTAACGACTACACATACAAGGTTTGGACTTGCTTATTCTTTGGACATCTAAGTTTCAAGTTTCACCCCGGCAACTTGTTTTTCTAATGACCTTGTTAGCCTCTCGCTTCGATTTTCAAAATAGCTCAGGAACCTTGATTTTTGCAACGACAGTCATTATGTTTCGTTTAAATGGTGTATATTTATTTTCTGTCCAGACAACCTGTCTATCACTTAAATTAAAGTTAAAATAGACATTTTTTTCAAAAATCCCTATCATTTCAATATAATTTCCGTGACCCGTATCCGATTTTATTAGTATAATATTCAAATGAGCAAAGTGGCGTTGATTTCTGGATATATATGCGACATTTTTTTAGGAAACCAGTACCAGACATGGACAGCTAGTGATAAAAAAGAAAAGTTGACCGGCTTTTTCATGTTTTATCAAGATGATTTACTTGAGAAATACTATCTTGAAGTTCAATATTGCGTTCAACGATTGGTGTCAAAGACTGATTTTAGATGAATACATTTGTATGTTTATATTACTTTTAGGATGATTCTTATTTAAATATTTGGTTGGCGTGTTTGCTTTGTTTGTATAAATGTTTGCTCGAGCATTGTAATAAAGATTGACATCTGCAATCAGTAGATAGTCGGGGTTCCGTTTTTATACATTATACTTTAAAAATATTATTGGAAGCAAAGTATAATTAAATTGAGAATGGAAATGGGGAACTTGTCAAAAAGCGACAACAACCCGACCAAAGAGTAAAAAACAACCGAAGGCCACCAACGGATCTTTAACACAGCGAGAAAATCCCGCACCTGGAGGCTGACTTCAGCTGGCCCAAAAAATGTGTACTAGTTCAGTGAAAATAGACGTGTTCGGGCTCAATGCAAGAAGAACGTTCCTACTGCCTTTAAGATATACCCATCCTCTCCAATGCTCATATACATAGTACACGACTTTGACGTAAACATACAACGTTACCAAAAGTGACACCAATATCATGCGTAACGTCACGGCATACTAAACTCGTAAACACATAAATGAAATGAAATTAAATTAAAAACAAAAAACACAAAAAACACACACAAGACTAACAAATGTCGGATGCTCCTGACTTCGGACAGGCGTAAAATTGCAGCTATGTTAAACATGTTTAGTGAGATCTCAACATTCTCCCTGATTAATCCAGTTTTCAATTTTTATGACCAATCAAGTCAGTCTTTTTGGTAAAAGTTTTGAGAAAATGGATGAGGGTACAAAAAAATTATTTTACAAGAATCATGTACATCCCATATCATTTTTATCTTTTGAAATATCTTAGTATTTTTTATCATTTATAACAAAAAAGTTGAAATAATATGCACTTTGCTCTTAAAAATAAGAAAAATCCCAAATTTACAAGGTTGACGGCATGGTAAATTTGATACAAAAAAGCATCAAAATATGACAAAACTTTCTTATATTAACACCTACCTATAGTTTTTTTTAAGTTAATTTTATTCATATTGGTTGACTTCATCTTTATTGAAAGTATGAAAAAAAATTTAATGGTGGAACTGTGATTGTTTTCATGATAATAGCCCAAAAATAGGTAAAAATTTATGAAAAATTGGAAAATCATCAAAATTGTGTATTTTCAAAGGGCCGTAAAAAAAAAGAAGTGCACCACCATATGAATTTTTCTTCACCAATTATTTTTTTAGTCTTATAAACCTAAAAATCAGGTTAAGAAGAAAAGTTTAATTCTAGAAATGTTCTGCTCCTCGGAGGTGTACATCCTTAAAGATATCAATCTTACTAACAATTCTTGAGCAAGCATTTATACAAATAAAGCAAGCATTTATACAAATAAAGCAAGCATTTATACAAATAAAGCAAGCATTTATACAAATAAAGCAAGCAAGCTTCCCAAACATTTATACAAACAGAGTAGGCAAGCAAGAAAACCAAACTACATGAATAAGTATTATATAGCAGTATTAAAAGCCAATTTGTATGTGCATTTCTGTTATATCTTAATTCGGAAATGAAGAGATTCAGTATAATTGCCTATGAAAACAATACGGCACCAACACAAAAATTTATAGCTTGCTATTCGGTGTGAGCCAATGTTCCGTGTTGAAAACCGTACTTTGACCTTTAATGGTTTACTTTTATAAATTTTGACTTAGATGGAGAGTTGTTTCACCGGCATTCATACCACATCTTCTTAAATCCAATTACATATTACTGTACAGCCTTAGCCCTTCGGAAATGAGTCAAACATAAAGAGAATTGTAAGCTATAGAAGACCAAATGATGACAATTCAAAACAGAACAAATTAAACGGTAGATGTATACTACATCAACACACAATTAAAACGAGCTTGCAAGGCTGTCGAGAAATGTCATTTTGGTGAATAAAACTGTGTCAAATGTGTAAATGTGCTACAATAGTCAAATTGCAGTCAAAGTCTCATAATCCACACGAATGATATAATCGAAATGACGTAAAAATATGGTCATCTGCATATATATGATATCAAACAGTCCTATCATGTATAAGAACGTTCTGTCAAGCAGTTTCAAGAAGATGCGTTCACATGGTTTCATTGTAATACAAGAGTATAAACAATCAAAATCCAATAACTACCGTTGAAACTGTCAACTAACAATGACGCTAAAATATGGTTTACTATAAATGATTGTGAATAATCCTGTCGCACATAGCAGCATAAAACCAAAATAAAGTCAAAGTGCCATAACTCCTTTACGAAAATATGGAATCGAAATGGCAGTATTATGTGGTCAACTACACATGATGGAAAACAATCCAATTATACGGACGGACAAACGGGCGGACGCACACACAGAAACTTTAATCATATTCCCAGCAATATAGGGACAATTATTACAAATGTTAGATAACGACAACAAATGAATGTTCTCACGTCGTTGTTAATATAATGGAATTTGATGCGATTGTTATACAAGTGAGAGGTTTAGCTATAACAGAAACCAAACAACAACAAAATTCTACATGTATATACAAATTAATAGCTTCAGTGGAGAACATAATTATCGCCTCAAGTACAACTAGCATATCATACATAATGGATATTCGTATTAATTAAAGTATTGAAATACATATATGTATACAAATACGGACACACTGACACATATCGATATGTAAACAATCAAATACGGAGATATGTTATAAGTACAGCTAATTGGATATTAATATTTCCAATCATAGGTTGAAATTTTTCCGTTTTATGAGTAATATTTTAAAAGTATATATGTATCAAATAAAAATCATCGATACTGTATGTTGCCTTACATAGATATTGATGAAGAAAGTTTTGGACATTAAATCAACATGTTGGATATTCAGGTTGGCATGTCAAATATTCAACTCAACATGTCTGATATTTTCAAGTTGACTTGTTAGATAATTATACTGACTTGTCAGATGTTAGGTCGACGTGTTAGATATTGAAGTCGATACAGTAGATAATTGTGTCACCATACCAAACAATGTGACTTAAATACAACAAAAACCGCAACCCAAGCTCTTTAACGCCATATACTTAATAGTAAAACAAAACATACTACTAGAAATGATCTGTATATTGTCAAAATATATAAATAAGGAGATGTGGTGTGGTTGCCAATGAGACATTTATCCACTAGTAAGACTTAAATTCTAATGACGAAGACAAATGCAATTATAGGTCATTGCATTGGTACCCAAGTAGAATCTGTAGCCGAATTTGGATATAAACAAATAATTAGGAACTATTCTAAAAGTTGTCATAGAAAGGTCCACAGTATGCCGCTGGTGGACTTTTGACAAATCAAGCAGATATTGCCGTTATACACGGACAATTTCGGATACGTCCGGTGTCCTATAGCCATTCTTCCCCCATGCCAAATTTTCCGGGGGGAAAGACTGGATCGATCCAATATTTCCCCCCGGAAAAATTGGCGTGATCCTACTTTTCCCCCTCAGCGTTATGGGGGGAAAACCAGGATCAGGCCAATTTTTCCCCCACAGTTAGCGTGAGAAGCTAAATTTTCCGCCTTGTAATATAACGTCGGCGACGTCACGGTAAGAACTTTTTATGAAAAAAAAAGAATAGTCACTTTTCTTCTATCAGTTTATAGTTACCAAAGCTTCATCGTACGACTATACATTTGATAGGTATTTATAGAGATATATATGTTATATTTATACACAAGAAACACAATCTGATGTGATGATCACATCCATTCTCTTTCGTGAACCCTTGGTATCATTAACTAGATGAATACCATTACTTTAACCACTTCTGGTCAAGTAGTAGATTTTTCCCAGGACAGACGTCTATGATGTCTCCAAAGTAATATGGTGAAATGACTTCACATGTTAAATCATGCAAAGTATAATTACTAAGTAATAGAACTCACCAAAAGCACGGATAGAGATGCATACTCGTCGACTTAAAGCTTTAATTCAGGAGAAGAAGTCCGATACGGATGAAACTTAATCCAACCCAGAGAAGATATGAACACCCTCTCTAGCCAGCCGGGAGACGTAGAAGTACAAGGACTAACCACAGTATAGTTTGAGCTGTACAAGATCTACAAAAAAAATCCAACCTGCCCTACAGATGCATAGGGTCGAACACTTACCAGCACTCATGATACAAATTCGACGTGGTAGAAAATAATTTACGAAAAAAACATGACCGACATGAAACGACAACAATCACTGTACTACATGTTCCTGGCTTTGGAATAACACATAAATAATGTGGCGGCCTTAAACTCAACCCTCCTCCAACCGCAAGAAAAACTGTAAAATATCATCGGCAATTGAATTCACTAAAATGTTAGTACGGTGCACCATAATCACTTACATAAAAACAATAGACACAAAGCACCGAAATGAAAGAAAAAAGTACTCGCTTTTTAAACTGAAAGGTATTTCAAAGCCAGTGAAAATGTAGTCTAGTCGGACTAGGGGACATAGACAGAATGGTAAACATGTAAACAGACTGATAAATATGTAGACAGACTTGTGGACATATAGACAGACAGTTAAAAATGTAAAAAGACTAGGGGACACATAGAAAACTGCTGAACAGAAAGACAGTCTAGTTGACACATTGACAGACTGATAAAATCGTAGACAGACTTGTCTAAATTTGAACGAACAACAAATTTGTATACAACTAAATATAATTCTAACACTGTTCGGTTTAATTTCCAGACATGCATATACATATATTGAAATCTATATCATGGGGGGAAAGATTGGCATGGGGGAAAAGTTACTATATGTATACGTATTGTCAACTTTCCGCAGGGGAAGAATGACAATGATCCAAAATCTCCCCGGGGGAAACATTGGCTCATGCCAGTCTTTCCCCCGGGGGAAAAACTGGCATGGGGGAAGAATGGCTGTAGAATTGTTAACAATTAACAACACCACTGTCATATGCGTGCAATCGAAGAATTTTTAAATATGTAGAAGAAATTCCTAGAAATAGAAATTCGTTTAAACCAATAAAGGGGATACGGACCATACATCGAGTAGAAACAAAAAATCTACAAACGGTACTAGTTCGAACCGTGTCATGCTATTGTGGCGGGTGCCTTGAGCATGACCATTGTTTGTTTACTGATCTAGTTGGCATTTCGTTGGAAGTCAAAGTAGAGCGAGAGCTAGGATTCCAATTCAGAGGACGAGACATTAGAAGATGACAGATATGAGACATTCGTTGAAATGATAAATACCGGTCAATTTTTTGCAATTTATGTGATGATGAGGAAAATTGTCTCTTCCTCCTTAAAGCTACATCGGGGAGTCATAATTATGTTAACAGGAGAAGAAACTTTTTCTGATGGAACATCTGTAATTAATGGACAGTATTTCATAAAGAAAAAAACATCACGTTTTACAGTACAGTCTTTTTAAAAATCAAAAGACAATTGTCTCAAGCGCTTCCGTGTTGTATGTATGTCAAGACAATGTTTTGAAAAGAAATAAGCTCATTTTTGGTTGCACTTTGTAAATACAGCTGTTTCTCAAACCACGCCTCTTTTTGGGATATCTTGAATATTCATAGAATATTAATTTTGTTTACATACTGGTTCCCAGTTATGCTCTCTGTGTTCCATCTCACAGAGACATAACTTGGGAATGTTACCAGTAAATATACACGTGCATATTGTTTACATTGAAATCTGTGGTAACCTTTCACAGGTCGGGACCACTACCTTATATGGAAATGCATAAATTAGCATACTTATGTTATATCACATGTAATTGTTTATTTACATGTGACGCAATTTATTTTTACCTAGGTTTTTGACCAATCCACTAAATGAGTCACAATGCATGATGGACTACTACGTGTTTACAATCAACCAAGAACACGTGTTATTTACTGAAATACAACACATTTTTTCGTGCAATGCGGGATTCACAAGTTCGCTTAGTTTTTCATTTTGTGTATCCTCATTTATAGTTCGTGATATAAAGTATTACTTCCATTCTCAGATTAACGAAGAGTTGTTTCTATGCGAAGAAAAAAGGGTTTGAATTACCCGATATAAAGCCATTAACATGTTTGATGATGGCACAGAGATTTCATGTATTTGTCCACCAGAAGCAACGACGAAACAACAGCGAAGAAAACACAATTACCCATGAGACAAACTTACTGGTGTAAAGTAAGCCGTCGATAAAATGCAGCCGGTGCTGATATTCAAGAGTACAGCAATGTTCGTATAGATAATTAAAGGCAAATGTGGGATCCTTGAATTTTGTGTTCGTAAAAAAGGCGAAGAAATATTTACATACATGGCAGTGTTAACAAAATCTATAAGTATTTTTGTTGGTCACATTTCAGTATATGGGACTTCCAAACTTTTCCCTTTTTTTTGAAGGTAGTGAAGTCAGCAACTGTAGTTTCAGTTTGTTCTTTTTTTAACGGGCTCGGACATTTGCCAAACTGAATAAAATCATTACAGCTGATTTCTTAAACCTGCAAAGTAAAACTTTGGTTGGCTTGCTTGCTTTGTTTGTATAGTTGTTTATACAAGCTTTGAAAATAAGATTGACATCTTTAAACAATACATATATATAGGCATAGTTTAACTTGTATATTTTATATTTTGTACAATATACAAACAAACCAAGCAAGCTAACCAAAGTTTTGCTCCACATGCATTAGGAAAAAAGCTGTAATGATTTTATCCATATGTATGTGCGACAAGGTGGAAAATTTGATATGTTTTGAAAAAATTGCAGCGTTGGATCTATAATAAAAAAAAAAAGAAGATGTGGTATGATTGCCAACGAGACAGCTGTCCACAAGAGACCAAAATGACACAGAAATTAACATTTATAGATCACTGTACGGCCTTCAACAATGAGCAAAGCCCATACCGCATAGTCAGCTATAAAAGTCCCCGATATGACAATGTAAAACAATTCAAACGAGAAAACTAACGGCCTTAATTATATAAAAAAAAAAGTTGAACGAAAAACAAATATGTAACACATAAACAAACGACAACCACTGAAATACAGGCTCCTTTACAATATATTTATTTTTGATGGGATAGATTTCTTGTCCTTTTATATATTTAATTGGGCCTTTTTTTTTCTTTTTTTTTTTTTTGTTTGGATTGTTTTACACAAGTAATTTTTGGGTCATTAATAGCTTACTTTTCAGCATTGGACCTATGACTGCTTTCTTTACTAAAGTATGTCTTTGTTGGAAAGATGTCTCATTTGGCACTCATACCTCATCTTCTTATTTCTATATACAAAGCACGTTTTAGAAGAAAAAAAATAGGTAATATGGCACCCACTATGATCCAGAGACTTTTAATATTGGAGATATTTTACATATGTCAACAGGACAGCAGCCGAACGATAAAAAAACCTCTGAGGTATATTTTGTGATAAAATTAGCAACAAACGGATATTATCGATGGATGAAACTATAAAAAATGTATTGAGCTATATACCGTACCCGCTCAGTGGTGGATCCAGGGGGGGGCGGGGGTTCCGGTGGATGGACTCCATTTTTTGGACGATCAGTGCATTTGGATGGGGACATGTAGTTGGAATCCCCTCCCCTTTTGTCCAGGGTTAGGACCCCCCCCCCCTTTTTGAAATGGCTGGACCCGCCCCTGCCGCTTTCATAACACTTCTTTTTAGCATACTGAATATTATGATGTTCTTACTATTAGTTCAGGTCCTGATAAAAAAAAAATACACATTCAGTACAGAAAGAAGTGTTTCAATGAAAGTTTCGTGTTTTTCTAGGCAGAAATGATTTTGCAATGACATTATACAGGTTTAAAAGAGCTCAAATGATTTTCTTACTGGACAGTGGTCACTTCATTGGATATTTCACTGTGTCATGTCGTGAAATTAATGCAGGTTCAATTCATAACAATGCACAAAACCGGTTCAACTACTTTTGCAAGGCGATAAAGAAAGTCAAATCGTGAGACCAATAAACAATATTTTTTTAATCTGAGCATGCACCTTGAAGATTACGTTATATATTTTACATTAAATATATTTGCAGAATAAAAACTTTGGTAATGAGAGTCCCAGACAATATATTAATTGACTGTTTTCCCACTAATTCCACGTGTTTTAAGTAGTAGTTTACTCGTAGTAGCCCACAATGCATTGTAGTTCATTGAGTCGATTGGTCAGTTTTTCAAGGCCATACTGGCCTTGTGTTTTGGAAATTACTATGCAAATATATTCTGACGTCAGAAAATCTAGAGTTCTCGACCTGTTTCATTCGAGGTAGGGGTAGTTAAGAAAATTAGTGTCAGTTTAAACTCTGAGAAGTTCAGGGCATATTAAACGTTGAAAATATGCCGCACAGCCCTAAATTTTGATCTTTGAAAAAAATTGTGGTGCATATAAACTTTCAATTCTAGGATAAGATATTTTTCAAAACTTCATGGTAAAAGTGGTACAGTTTTAGCCGTAAAAGGAGTTCCTATGGGAAATTGCATTGTCAGTATTTACAGAAATGCAACCTATAACCGAAGAAGAGAATAATAATGCTTTGGAATGTGTTAATTTATAAATGTGAACTGATTCATTGATTTTCATTTGAAATTTTTATTGTGTCACGGCTTAATAATGTGTCACGGCACAGGATGAGAGCACTATAGAACTTTCTCAATATTGTATCAATATTGTCCGAAGCAATAATATCTATTACATTGAAGAATTTTTTTATTATTTTTTTATTTCCCCAATTGATATTAAAAGAAGTGGATATTAAAAGAAGTGATTTAGAAATGTATGACGCGTTATTTATCTTTTCTCTCGCGTTTGATAGCTCTTGCATTAAACAATGAGTATTTTGTTTGTGATATTTTAGAGAAATGCAAAATTTAAAAAATTACTCGGGAGAAAATCACATGACATTAACATACAACTTTACTTAAATTGTATTCTAAGGAACAGAAAATCATTTCGTTGAGAAATCAAGAATGTGCCAAATAAGAACAATTAAATAAGATACCATCAACGACAAAACAGGTAAATGAGAGAGAGAGAGAGAAAAATACAGAACAAAGTAAAACATAAAATATAAAATTGAGAATGGAAACGGGGAATATGTTAAAGAGACAACAACCCGGCCAAATTAAAGAGCAGACAGCAGCCGAAGGCCACCAATTCAGCGAGAATATCCTGCACCCGGAGGCGCGCCTTTTATAACCATCCAATCCCCCCCCCCCAAAAAAAAAAAAAACTTGACAATCAAATATTGTTATCGTAGAATTTTGACAGACTTTAAAATCTTACAATCATTGAAAATACGCAAACGTTAATTTGTTAAAGGTTGATATAAAAAGATTATACTCCCTACAGCCATATTTAAAGTTAAAAACAAAAAGAACAAGTATAAAAAAAATCTAAAAATTGTAAGGGTTTCTCCTCTTCAGTGCGATTTTCATAATAAAAAAAACCTTGTTTTTTCGACCGGTAAACATTATTTTAAAACAAATTGTGCATGAATGCATACGCGTGGACTTGAATGTAGCGTAAATCCCACAATTTCTGTTTTCACAAAACACCATACGTATTCCTTAAATATATTTCCATTTGTCTAGAGGTCCCCTGGCATACACCCGTATCTCCTTTTATTAACAGAAAACCAAGTGTTAAACTTGTAGTTTAAAAGTTGTTAAAAAAATGGACGTCAATATTACAAAACGTCAATCATATAGCATGATTTTGACGTTACGACGTTACCAAAAGTGACACCAACATCGAGCGTAACGTCTATGTTTAAAACCAGGTTTAATCCATAATTTTCATTTTCTACATAAGTAAATACCTGTACAAAACCAAGATTTTCTTTGCTTCCAACTTTAGATTTAGAATTACTAGACACAGTAAGACGTTGAGTTATAGTCTAGTTGACGTGTTTTGTTCATTTTTATATTTAGTTACAATGAAAGATAACTCGTGTTTACCTGACGCAATTCCGTATTGAGTTATTTACCTTAGAAAAAAAAATATCCCATATTTTGTTTTACAACATACAAATATAACTATTCTAAAAAGACGAATATATATATTTAAAACAATCAATACTTGATAAAATCAGTCTTAAATAATTAATGTAAAAAAAAGTGACAACAAAAGCAAAGGAATGGTTTATTTCAAAATCATATATATATTTTCTATGTTGAAAATAATATCTTTGTAAGCAAAGTTCTTCAACAACGCAACTGTTATACAGCTCATATCACGCCTTAATTTAAAACACACACAAAACACTAGAGTGCCATAACATATATGCAGCTTTTAAACAAAACCCGATGGAGAAACTAGCATTAGCGTACGAGCCTTTACGATAGTGTGAGTTTAGGGAGAACAAATAATGGTAAATCCTTGATATTTGGTATGTAGTCATAATTAAAAGCATTGCACATCTCATTTCTATGGATATTAGTTAAACATGCTCCTGAATCATAGTTAATTGACTTTGAACCTTTTTGAAAAGTTACATGATTAAGCTTGTCAATATGTCAATGTTAGGGAAGCCACTTATGATAGTCAATATATTCTCAGAGTTGGTACCTTAAGCCTTTGTTCATCGACTTTGATTATTTTTTCATATGTTACCCGTTGATGACTTGTTAGGACTATTAATCTTATTATCAAAACATGTGCATTGTAATATCAAAACAACTTACAGGGCGAGACATATGTGTGCGTCCACAGCTTACTAAACGAAAACATGTTTAATTCAAAAATAATATTCTTAAATATTAATGAAAGGAAATCTGCGATAATCGTTATCGGGACAGCAAACCAACGAATGAAATCTTAAGTATCAGAAAATTGACAGTCGGACGATACATGTTTTATCTATATGAATCAGTAACACCTGGTGCATGAATGAAACAGATCCATGAGACAGCTACCCTATTACACCATGCATAAACGAAAAGGTTGCATTTAGAGACCAGAATATGCAAGAACAAATGTTCGTTTCTTTTGTCAAGCAATTAATCGCATCAAACAAAAACAAAATATCAAATATCTAACAAAAGGACAGACATGGTAATACTATGATATACTGGGGTCTTGATATGTATTTTTTATTCTTCATTGGCTAGAGGTATAGAGGAGGGTTGAGATCTCACAAAACGTGTTAAATTCGCCGCATTTTTACACCTGTCTGGAGGCAGGGGCCTTAGACCTTTGTTGGTTTTGTACGGTTTTTTTTAAGTTTTACTTCATTTATATGTTTTGGAGTTTAGTGTACCATCCTTTTTCACTGAACTAGAACTAATTTTGAATAGCGGCCAGCTGAAGTTGTGTTGAAGACCCGTTGGTTTCTGTTCTTTAGTCGGGTTGTTGTCTCTTTACCATATTCCCCATTTCCATTCTCAATTTTACGTTATAGAGAACAATGGGTAAAAAAATAAAGTTAGAGAATAATGGGCCCAAAAATAAAAATTAGAGAACAATGGGCCAAACAATAAAGAATGTACAATAATGGGTCCAAAAATAAAGATTAGCGAAGAATGGGCCAAAAAATAAAGAATATACAATAATGGACCCAAAAATAAAGATTAGAGAAGAATGGGCCACACAAATGAAGAATAGAGAAGAATGGGCCACAAAATAAAATATACAGAATAATGGACCACAAAATTAATGAATAGAGGATAATGGCATGGGCAACAAAAAAATGAAGAATAAAAAATAATGTGGCATAAACTGAAATATAGAAAAGAGGAAAATGGACCCAAAAGTAGATAATAGAGAATAATGGTCTACAAAAATTCAGAATAGAGAATAATGGGCCACACAAATAAAGAATAGATAACAATGGACCCAAAAATAAAGAATAATGAACCACAAAAAGAAAAGCTAAGTACATACAATGTTGTGTACGTTTCCTCAACTAAAGTAAGAGAGATATATGGCAACATTTAAGCTTTAAACTACACCAAACTGTTATGCCGATGTATCTTAAATTGATCAGTACATATTCAAATAAAATCATGTTTCAGTAAAAGGCTTGTCTGTAACATACCATGGCGCCAATCAAGCTAAAAAGTAAAAACAAAAAACACAGACAACGCCAGGACAAATAGAAAAAGATTAATATACAAACATAAGACAAAAGAAAAAGAAGCATAACACAGCAAACAAAAGATATCGGAAACAAATCCCTTGAAATGCCGTGGTAAATAATTCATGTGCTTTGGAAGAGTCAACAGTTCTTGCTTTTTACTAGCATTGATGCATGAACAACAGGACACACTTATTATGTAGAAGCAGCTCTGTGTCGCCCGATCCTTGTAGAGTTCATGTGATTCCCTGACTGAACATGAGGGGCTGGATAGGGGGTTATTCCTTTCTGTATATGCCCCCCTCCTTCTGTGTTTTCTTGGTCCTTTATTCTACACATTTTGTTCTTTAATTTGTAAACAAACCCTCGAACATCGATGAACTGAATTCTGTTGCCTATGATTAACGTGTTATTGCAATTTTTTTTAAACGATTTTTCTTAAATATCTTTACTTTTTTTTATTTTAAGAAAATTTTCAGACACATTGAAATCGCTAATGCAAGTAGTGCGTTCTGTCTTGGCGTTTATTTTTTTACGTTTGGAACTCAAACCTTTCAGATTATTACAACTATATGTTCACAACTATTGTTTACGCTTTGATGTCTCGACGAAGAAGTTTTCGAATTTTGCTTTTTTAAAACAAATCTTACATATGTATCTCTCTGGTGAGTTAAGTCCTTTTCAACTGATTAATTTTAGTTTTTTCTTTTGTTGTACTGAGGGCGACACTTTTGTCATACTTTGTCTGTTTTTCACTCTTTGGTCGGATGGTTGTCTCTTCGACACATTCCCCATTTCCCTCAATTTTATGGTTTTAAAACGTCAATGAGACAGCACACCAATATGAACCTTGAAATAAATAGTACATACTCTTATTGATGAGTATCCAGATAGAAGGTTCTTCAATTCAGTAGTCTTCCATTTTTCAGGTGATTATATGAGGGTCTGAATGGGGGGATCTGTTATTCTGTAAACATTTAATTTCACCCCTTTTTTCTCTAATCTTTTAAAAATTAGCCCCTTTTTTCTATAATCTTCAAAAAATTAACCCCTTTTTTCTATAATCTTCATTTTTTTTTTGCCCGTCATTTTCTAATCTTCATTTTTTAAGGGCATTATTCTTTAATCATTTAACCCCAACCAAACCCTCTTATAACCTTTATTATATTCTTTGCTCTATATTCCTGATATTTTTAACTTCCATTGTACTATGTGTTCTGCCTGTTGTCTCTATTCTTTATCTGTGTGCCTGTAGTATTGTTTGCCCATTATTATCTATACTGAAACCCAATCCAGACCCTCCTTTATCACTGTGCTTAAACGGCTGTGGGTAACTTAAGTTACCCACAGCCCAAGATGGCGGACTATAAACTCGTTGATATTTAATTCATACAAAATGTAACTTTTGCGACGGTTTTCATGCAGAATGTAAATATTTATAGGATTATTGAATAAAGAAATGACTAACAATTACCATAAATTTGTTAATATAAAGTTCACTAAAGAGTAAGGTCAACTTTAAAAAATGCATAAGATGTCCGTAACTTTTTGATCGAAACTAAGCAGACTGTCCGTAACTTTATTTTTAGATGTGGGTAACTTTTGATTTAAAATTTTAAGAATTATAATTTCAACAATTAGAAGACAATTAACATCATATTTGTAACCTTCGCGGCCGTTTATACTTCTCATTCACCACCAAATGTGATTTTATTAACGCATCATACTTACACCACAGAAGTTTTATGTGGGGTTTGTGGTACTCCATCCTGGTTATTTTATTTACTGATGTGCGTCTTATCGACGTTTTTCGCTTGTCAGACCATGGCTTTTCCATACTCTTTAATGTTTTGAGTTTAATTATATGTTTGCGGTATACCTTCACCTCTGTTTCTTTCTATGTGTATTTTGATGAATACTCTTTGACGCGGCTCGGTATTTATACATCCCACCAGTTAGTTATAGTGTAATGATTTTTTGAATATGTTTCCTAGTATGTTTTTTTTCTCTCTTTGTATGTTATCACGGGGTTGTTAGACTATTAAATTACCCTGCTGTCCTACGTAGTTATTTATATTTTTATATACTATGTCGAATTGTTACACTATGTTGACTGCTCTTTTCCTTTTATTGTCAATGACTTTTACCTATTGTGTCTTTTAGTTTTATTCAGTTTAATGAGATTTAATGTAACTTGCATACAAATGAAATATGCAGCTAGCTGTAAAACTAGGTTTATTCATTTATACAAAATGTCCTTTTTTTTTTTTTTTTTTTAAAGTTTTCCCATTTACTGTAAATCTTGGCCAGGGTGCCGCAATATCACCGTGCGCAACGTCCCAGTGTGTCCAGATTGACACCCCCTTTTATTTTACTGTCAATGCTGATGGGATTTGTTTTTGTGGGGATGAGAAAAAAGTGTTTTTGGCTTTTTCAAAAAGACGGGAAAAGTTTGTGCACTTAAGTCTCGTATAGTCTATCCAATGCATGCCTGGGCAATTTGGGTTCCCCTCCAAAATCCCAGATTCACACTACCCTTGTCGTTGCTGGTAGAAAATCAGTAAGTGTATACATGCTACATGTATGTGTAAAAAATACTTGTGTAGTCTACTTGTTCAAAAATAAAAACGAACAATGATGTTTCAACAGTTTATCTGCTATGATCGGAAACAACCCTCCGAACTAGGCGATTCGGGTACCCCGACATTATACAAAATGAGACCCGAGTTTTTCGGATTTATCGTGATTTTTTTCATATTTTTCCCAATTTTGTCTTCCATCGATACAATGAATTATATCATACTAGACATCTACTTCGTTTTGTGAATATGTATTCGATGCAATCTCTATCATCAGTTTAAACATTACATCCGCGTGTGTCGATTCTTTGAAAGTTACGGACATCTCTATTGGTATGATGAAAAAAGTTACGGACAAGTTGTTTTGAAGTTACGGACAGCCTAAGTGTTTTTTTAAATCGTGCTGTGATCGTTTATTTAGTAGAATTTAATCACCTTTCCAGTTTAGGGGTTTCCCTAAACGATTAATACAACTTTTAAATTCAGTTGTTTAATTGATGCATTCGTGGTATTGTTATTCTATAGAAGAAAAGTATCGAACCGACGCAAGGCGGCTCCATCTTGGGCTGTGGGTAACTTAAGTTACCCACAGCCGTTTAAGCACAGTGTTTATAAAACTTGCCCAGTGCATATGGTGACAGTAAACCTGATAGTAAAGTTACTATTGGAAAAAGTATGCCTGATTGTTCCTTGTTTGACGTCCAGTAGCAAATATTTGTTAAAATTCAAAATCTAATGCCATCTCCGTTATATTTTCAATTACTTACACCTGACTTAGTTCTGACTGGTTAAATAAATATATTCTAAAACGTCCTAAACAATGGAAATTCAACCAATGATGTAACGTTTTTTTAATTTTGGTGTGTCAGAACAATGAGATTACTACGGTGGCAGAATGCGGCCATGAAAGAAAAAAAAAATATGTTGTTCCCTCAAGATACTATGTCGTTCCCTCAAGATGCTATGTCGTTCCCACAAGATAGTTATCTCGTTCCCTCAAGATACTATGTCGTTCCCTCAAGATAGTTATCTCGTTCCCTCAAGATAGTTATCTCGTTCCCTCAAGATACTATGTCGTTCCCTCAAGATAGTTATCTCGTTCCCTCAAGATAATTATCTCGTTCTCTCAAGATGCTATGTCGTTCCCTCAAGATACTATGTCGTTCCCTCAAGATAGTTATCTCGTTCCCTCAAGATTTTAAAATTGTATTGATATATGATTCATTTCGCCCTTCGAAGCGGAACTGTAGACGTGGCCAGATCCCAAAAGTAGAATATTTGCATAATAATAATAATGATATAATAATTCTGTATTTAAAGAGAATAACTGAGAGGGGATAGGAGGGGTCCTGATCCAGAAATCCCGGGCTTAAAAACACGAAATCTCGAAATCCCGAATTTAAATTAAGTAAATCCCGACGTCCCGTAATCCGAAAAAAAGAATTCCCGAATCCGAAAGGGTCAATCCCGAAATCCCGAGCTTAAAAACACTCGATCCCGGAGTCCCAGTAAAGGTAGCACTCCACAGTTAGATGTGTAGTTTCGCATTTTGGCCCCTGAGGATTTTTCAAATATAAGAGCTAGTGTGCAATAAAATTCATTTTTGGATAGCTGAGTATTAAAATAGCCTTCGTATTGGGTTTATATGAACATCAAGATCATATAATGTATGTAACATAGGCTGTTTTCTGTATGACAGTCCGTATTTGTATGTCCATACCATACATTGGTCCGGCAATTTTTGTAATGTTTTTTTCCAACTTTGTGTCGCACGAACTTTGTGATTAGATTTTACGAAAAAATTAGGCGAAAGACACCCATTTTTTATTTGATCATTAGGAAGATTTATGAAAACAGTTTCTAAAAAGGTATCACTTAAAGGCATTGAAATTCTAGTTTGATCCAAATTTTGGGGGGATATGTGACATGTCCATCCCCCTTTTTGCAATATTTTATGGTAAATAAATGCAGAATGTTGCCATGGATACACAGAAAAGGAATTATTTTTCACCCTTTTAACATTTGAAAATTAAATCTAAGGAAGATACTGATTACATACATATGCACATGTACAACACAAACACTTAGGTTAATGTATTAGAAATCCAGGAATAGGAGATGATAAAACATTTTGTGGCTCATTTTTTAATTTTATTTTCTAAGAGGGTGGTAAAGGGTTATTTTCGTGCAACGTTTTTGGCCTTTTCATTTTACGTGTTTTCGTGATTTGGTGTTTTATTTCTCGTTTTCTCGTGTTTGGTTCGATGTGCGTGCTTCGTGTTTCCCCTTATTTATTTTCCGTGTTTCGTGTCGGTGCTCTTAATTTCTCGTTCTTGCATTGTTCCGCATTTGATTAAAAAGTGAATTGGAAGTAACTCCACGTCTTTACTCCACCGTTTCGAAGTTGGAAATAAAGAATAAATCAATATAATTGTAATGCTATGTTGAGGGAACGAGATAACTATCTTGAGGGAACGACATAGTATCTTGAGGGAACGAGATAATTATCTTGAGGGAACGACATAGTATCTTGAGGGAACGAGATCACTATCTTGTGGGAACGACATAGAATCTTGAGGGAACGACATAGTATCTTGAGGGAACGAGATAATTATCTTGAGGGAACGAGATAACTATCTTGAGGGAACGAAATAGTATCTTGAGGGAACGAAATAACTATCTTGAGGGAACGAGATAACTATCTTGAGGGAACGACATAGTATCTTGAGGGAACGAGATAACTATCTTGTGGGAACGACATAGAATCTTGAGGGAACGACATAGTATCTTGAGGGAACAACATAATTTTTTTTTCTTTCATGGCCGCATTCTGCCACCGTAGATTACCCATAGTCCTTCAGATTCTGAAAAGGCGAATTGATAAAAAGATAGGTTTTGCGAAGTGGATCGACTGTTGACATCAATATATTTTCCAAATCAACAAATAAGCAAACCGTGCACATAATCAAACAGTTGCTACATGGCATATATATAACGAAATGTACATAGCCAAATATTCGGAATAATAAAAGTCGTGGATTTTACCCCAAGTGGCGACAGCAACACAACTACAAGAACAATCAAACAACTTCTACCAGGCAGCATACAGACACAAAAATATATTGACAGCTAGATTGCTATACCATTAGCCAAGCTATAAATCGTCCGGAGTCTACAAAATTTATGAATGATTAAAACAAAAGCCACATGCATCAAAAGTCAACTTACAACAACTAAATATAATATATTTCTCCAAATAACGAAAAAAAAATTAAGCTATGACACATGACAGCCTAGTATGACAAAGTTCCCGAAAAATTGATATGTAACCCCAAAAAAAAAATGTGATGCAAAGATTGAACAGCAACAGTATATAAATCACAACCTTGATCAATAGGTGTATTAAACTAAGCGGAAATTTTAACAGGATAATTTCCAAGTTTGTTAGCTTTTAAAACAATATTTTCGTAAAAAAACTGGATACATGTAGCACATACAAAAATGAATTTAGCACAGTAAATCAAACTTCCACAATTAATCTTTGTAAAGAAATTTTGTATGAGTTTTGACCAATTTATGATACCTATATCTCTTGTGAAAAGTTTTTCAATACATCAAATGAAAACATTGCGTTTATAAAAATCCGAAACTTAAATAGTATAAGGCGCATATCGATTCAACTGAGAAATGCGCTCCATAAGAAGCAGCCACCAGAATATCTTGCTCAAGGAAAGGAAAAGTAACAATAGGAAAGGAAAGATCATCTCGTTTATAATACACTTTGAAATGGATGCATGTAGAAATGTACAATTTTTATAGCAAGATTAAAAAGGAACTGCTAAAGTTTGATTTAATAAGAACTAGTTTAGTGGATCAACATCATCAGTATTGGATTGTTAACGGGAAATTTGATAAATGGAAACAACATCAAATCAACTTCAAACTTATGCAGTGCGCGTTTAAAAATTGCTTAGCGTTCCTCTGGCGTGCAACTAACGTATACCGACTTTGTCAATTTTCTCTGTACGTTTGGTGCACGCCGGTCTATACGCCAATGTGTGACGCCGACATTATGAAGACGAAACGCGCGTCTGGCGTACAAAAAAATAATCCTGGTATCTTTGATAACTATTACCTGTGCATTTTTTTTTAAATTTGTGCTCTGAATGGGTACCCCATATACTTTGTCTTTGTGTGTCTATTTCTTTATAGTTTCATTCAATTTTATCTTACGAAATAGCAATGAGAAGTTAGTTCGTCCATGTCAAATGTCAGACTAACTAACTCCACCTTGGATAAGAACACTTTTGGAATCAATGTGTGATATAGAGTAAGAAAATAAAGATTTGGAATCTAGGGCAAAAAAAGGGCAGTGATATTGTTGGCTTTTTCCAAACTACCTCTACCCTTTTTTTTTGGGGGGGGGGGGATATGCGTCATTTTTATCAAATTGGGAAATTTATAATAAACCATGAATTTGACTGGAACTTCAATTTGCAGACCCCCTTTTAAGAGATGAATCCTCATTTGAAATCAGACCCCTTATTGTCAGCGATGATACATAAATAGACCCTCAAATCTGCAAATATAGTCATTTTGGGCATGAAAAATGTTTAAATGAGTGTTTATCAGTTTGTTTTCATGCACAATTACTAGTGAGAGTCAGACTGCACTGGTTGGGGAAAAAGTTGTCTTTTGGGGAATAATAATTATTTTAAGTCATTTTTTTCAAATTGGGATTCTTCTCCAGGGGGAAATTAAAGCCTTTATTCTCCGGTAATTTAAGGCAAACAATATCACCGAAAGGATTTTTTTTGGGGGGGGGGCAGTGTAAAAAATAGGAAGTTGGAATTGGGAAATAAGCAACCCGTTTCATCCCCTCTTGGATTATGTTGTGCAGAGTACAATGTGTGTTTTTCTTGTTTAAATTTTTGTTAAGCAATTAAGAATTAAAAGATCATTTATAGAAAAACTAGTTTGTTTTTTTCGAAATTAGCACATTTTCAAGTTTTCAATTTAATATTTGTTCTGTATTTTAATACGATTTCAGGCAAGGTTGATAGGTTATGTATATATTACTTTTATTATCATTGTATTATTATTTTACGGGGGTCATGGTTAAGTTAGCCTTATAATATACTATGTCTCGTAAGATGTAAAATAATCTGTCCAGCATTTTACTATTTGTCTAAATCGATTCGATGGTGCTTATAAATGATTTTATTCATTATGAATGAATGATAGATGAAGATAAATTAATTTTCATCACATCACCATTAGTATTTTTTCTTTTCTTTTCTATCGTTAAATGAATTTTTTTTTAAATATTTCATTTTTTTTTTCATTGTGTATGTATTTTTTATGTTCACATATGCCTTAAAATCAAAGAGTATACATTTATGCATTTCTTCGATAGATAATTATAATTCAATTTCATCCTCTTATTTACAAATAAAATTGACACCAGACAGCCAGCACGAGTCTCAGTCACGATAGTGTGTAATGAAAATCTCTCACGCACAAAAAATGTTATTATTAGAAAGAAAAAAAAATGTACCCTTAAAATAAAAAAATAAATACTTAAAATTATTTTAACAGTTTTGCCTACAAAGAAAGGGGGAAACTCTGATAATCTTGTAATTAGCGCCAATTTGTGTTAATCGCCTGTCTAAAAACAGCGAGTGATCATGACTGTCAAATAGTTAGTAATGATAATTTCATATTTTTGACAAATTATCCGATTTATTTTTACCTGGCATTCCATATTTCATACGTAATCTGGTAATTGAATTCCTTCCATTCATACCTGAGTGGGGCTAGTAAGGGGATTGCGCAAAACAAAATTACTAAATAATTTAAATTACAATCTTAATAATTGTAAATTCTTTAAATTCAGACAAAGCTATTCCATAAATTTATTATTATATAACATTTTTGTAATTTTTCGTGCAATTTTGCTGAAGTTTGAAAAATTCTATCTAACCTGTTTCCTTGGGGCGTAAAGCATCGACTTTTCAATCAAGTTAAAGGAGGCGTGGTTTATTCGTGACGTAGCGAGCATTACGCACCGTTTGTTATGTTTGGAAGAAACATGGAAGTACACTAGAAGAACAATTTTCATTTTGATTGAAATTAGGATTTTATTAATTTTAACTTAATGTGAAAATGAAACAATAAGGAAAAGGATTTATACAAATAATTAACTTCTTTATCATTCCGATAATTGTATCGTTTCAAAAGTGTGATACGTGAAAACTCAGGTAGCATGTTTGAACACAGGTGAGTGTTAGACAAAAATCACCTTTGTCAACAATCGGAGGTCGGAGCTGTGTATTATAGTTCTCAAAATGTGTACATTTCGCATTATAGGCTTACTACTAACAAACAGTAATAATTGTTAATTTGGAAAATGTGTCGTTTCGAGAGGAATTACATTACATGAAAACAAATACATGGAATACACGTGAAATGCGAAACATAATTTAGCATTGTGAGTACAAATTAGTGGAGAAAATTGATCAAAAAGAGGTTCTCAGGGAAAACATTATTTTTTGAAGCATGGCTTTAATAACGATATTCCATGCAACATGGAGAGAATTATTGACAACATTTTTAGTTATTTTACAAATATTGTCTGTGACTTCACAAGTGCCGGACCCTGGTGGGACACCAGAAATTACAACTGAAAATTATAATATTTCTGAAGAATTAAAAATAGATTCGTTTGTAGGAACTTTACCAATTAAATCAGGATATCTATATCATATTCAAGACCAACAAAATTTATTTAAATTAAATGAAAATACAGGTAGGATTACAACAAATATTGTCATAGACAGAGAAAAACTCAAGCAAAACACGATAAGTTTTTTCGTAACTGGCTCATCATCATCAAATACTCAGCAGCACCCCATCAATGTTAGGGTTACGATTTTAGACAAAAATGACAATTCGCCTACTTTTCCGCAACAAACAACATCGATTAGATTTTACGAAAATATACAAGGTGCTCAAGTGCCGCTTACAACAGCCTCTGACAATGATTTTGGAGAGAACGGTAGAGTTTCAAACTATGCAATTATTTCAAGAGATGACGACAATAAGTTTGATGTTCTTTACGATCCTGATCAGTATGGTGAGGTATTAATTGTTAGAAACGTAGAAAAATTAAACCGAGAGGAACGATCTGTTTATCAGCTTAACGTTTCAGTGCAGGATCACGGAACACCTCCAAAATTTGGGTATTTACAAATTTCGATAAATGTAGATGATGTTAATGACAACCCACCAATATTTGATCAAAGTCAGTATAAGGCAACTATAAATGAAAGCGCCCCAATTGGTACACTAGTCATTCACGCTGCAGCGTCAGATGATGATATTGGAGTTAACAGTGACATAACTTACTCATTGTTGGATGACTCAAATCAATTTGAAATTGACCCTAAAACAGGAGAGATCCGAACAACCAAAACACCATTGTATTGTTATCAACGTTGTGATCGATCTGCTGGAGACTTAGAATGTGAACCCTATAGCTGTATTATAACCATTACAACTACAGATGGTGGCAGTCCTTCATTGTCAGGTAGAGCCTATGTATCTGTGAAAATTGTTGACGAAAACAACCATGCACCCACTATCTCAATAAAGCACTACCCAGATGCATCAAAACCTCATTCTACCGTCAGTGAAAATGAAAGTACACCAAACATTGTTGCCTTAGTAACAGTGACAGATGCTGATCCTGGAACAACAATTTCATCATTGTCAATTATATCCGGAAACGAAAAGGGACATTTTAAAATAATGTCAACACCCAACTTAAAGTATAGTTCTGTACAACTCATTGGAGTTCCTGATAGAGAGCGAATTAGTGTTTACAACTTAACAATTGAAGCCACAGACTCTGGAATTCCTCAAAAGTCTTCTTATGCATATTTGATAATCTATGTTATCGATATAAATGATCACGTTCCATGGTTTACCAAACTTGAATACAGGATAACGCTTGGTGAAACTTTACCCGTCGGTAGCTTTGTGGAAAGCTTAACAGCACATGATGAAGACTCAGGTCAAAATGCTGACTTGACCTATTCTGTTGTTACTGGCAATGAACGTGGATGGTTTAAATTAGACGAAAAGACCGGACTTCTAACAATAAAGGCAAAACTACATTATGAAATTGCTTCAGGTATTGTAATGAATGTATCAGTTCATGATGGTGGACCCAGTCCATTTTACAATTTTACACGTGTCATTATAAACATTTTAGACGAAAACGATCAGGCACCAACTTTCTCAAGTTCAAGTTTCAACATTACACTGGATGAGAACAAAGCAGCTGGATTTGAAATTCTAATGGCAACTGCAACTGATGTTGACACTGGGGTTAATGGGACAGTATTATATCACTTGCACAGCGATGTCCAACTCAGATATCCAAGTACGTTTAGCATAGATACGAACAGTGGTAAACTTACAACTCTGAAGATGTTAGACAGAGAGGTCAAGTCATTTTATGAGATCAAAATCATAGCCAAAGACCAAGGACCACAACCTTTGTCCTCTACTGCAACAATAAATTTAAGAATTGCTGATCAGAATGACGAAAAGCCATCTTTTTATCCAGAAAAGTATTTTGTGAATTTTGATGAAAATCAACCAAGTGGTTCATTGGTTGTTCAAGTGACTGCTTTTGACAGAGACTATGGATCTAATGCTAAGATTACGTACAGTTTCGTATCAAATGATTCTGCATTTGCTATTAACCCAGACACTGGTATTATTACAACAACACGAGTACTTAGGAGAAATGTTCAAAGTAAGTACACACTACAAGTATTGGCAGTAGATCCTGATCCTTCGCACGTATCAAATGTTGGCAACGTTGAAATAGCCGTTTTCAATTCAATTGACATTGTGCCTGTTTTTCAAAATCTGCCATACAAGTTTAATGTCGATGAGGATTCTGGTACCGTATCAAATCCAACAACAAAAACAGTTGGCTCTGTCAGAGCAGTTGTGAATGGTAAAACTGTCCGATATGCCATTGTAAATGGTGACACTGAAAAAATATTCAATATTGGACAGACAACAGGAGTCATAACTGCAGTGAAAAGAGTAGACCGGGAAATCAAATCTGAATATATTCTGACAATTGTTGCCTACACGGACAGTCGTAGCACAGAAGTTGGTGTACATGTATCTATAAATGATGTTAATGACCATGCACCGAAATTTGAACTCATCAACAGTGAAGTTTTTATTGCGGAAAATTTACCGGAAGGAAATGAAGTATATCTTGCATCTGCAGTTGACCTAGATGCTGATATGAATTCTGTCATTTCTTACTCTATAAATGACCCATCCTTTTCAAATTTATTTGAAATCAACAGAAATACAGGAATGATCATTCTAGCGAAATCTATCCAGAAACTGAACTTGGTGCAGAGATCTTTCCAGGTTACAATTACGGCAACTGATGGTGGATCTCAGCAACTTTCGTCATCACAGCAAATCACATTAGTCATCAAAGATGTTAATGATCATTCCCCGGTATTTTCACACACAAGTTATGCATATTCATTATACGAAACCACTTCAGTAAACGAACAATTCTTGGTACTGCAAGCCGCTGATAGTGACTTTGGTGAAAATGCCAAAATAACATACAACATTACTCGAGGGAATGGTGATTCATCATTTGGAATTTTCCCCAGTGGTGCGCTATATGTTGCTAAACAACTAGACCGTGAAACGAGGGACCACTATCAACTGACTGTTGTTGCTACAGACAATGGTGCCGATCGGCGGAGTTCTGCTGTCAATGTCACAATAAACGTTTTGGACAACAATGACAACAAGCCTTTGTTTGTAAACACAACTTACTCAATGACAATCAAGGAAAATAGCCCAGCACACAGTGTTATTGGTTCAGTGAGTGCCACAGATGAAGACATCGGCAGGAATGCTGAAATTTCGTATTTCTTAGTGACTGGTCATGACAAATTTACGATGGACGTACAAACAGGTGAAATCAGAAGCTTGAAAGTTTTCGATAGAGAGAGCTTGATTGAAGACACTGGAAAAGATTCTTATACTATTGAGATTATGGCTACCGACAATGGAATCACAAAACTAAATGACAAAGCTACAGTTGAAATTCGTATCCTTGACGAGAATGATAACCCACCTATCTTTGCCAACAATATCTACAGACCGAAAGTGAAAGAAAATTCAGCAAAGTATTCGCCTGTTGTGAAGGTGACTGCAACTGACTTGGACAGTGGAGAAAATCAGGCATTGACATACTCAATATTATCTGGAAATGAGGATGGACAGTTTGAAATAAATTCAGGAAGTGGACAGATTTCATTAGTTGGATTTGTGGACCGTGAGTCACAAGATAGTTATTTATTAAACATTTTGGCTACGGATTCTGGATCCGTAAGAAAAAATAGCGCAACTTGCACTGTTTCTATTACAATTTTAGATGTTAATGACAATTCACCACTTTTTGCACAGTCTGTGTATGAAGTTGTCTTGTCCGAATATACAGTTGTTGGAGATGAAATTATTCAGTTTGTTGCCACGGATACTGATCTTGGAATAAATGCTCAAATAACCTATTCTCTAACTGGAGGTGCTGGAACATTTGTCATAGATGCTAATACTGGGAAATTGTACTTGGATAAAGGATTAGATTATGAAACAAAACGTGAATATAAACTAAATGTATCTGCCTCCGACAAAGGAACACCAAAGGTTCTGCCAACATATGCTAGTCTAACAGTCAAAGTTAATGATGAAAATGACAATGTACCAACTTTCATAAATACGCCAAACGTGGCCTCGATTACGGAAAATGCAAATTCCTTTCAGTCCATCATGAAAGTAACAGCCCAGGATATTGACTCTGGTCTCAATGGGTCTGTGACCTATAGCATCATCAACCAGGAACCAGTTACAAACATGTTTTCTATAGATGCAGAGCAAGGAAAAATTTCATTTTCTGGTTCCGATTTGGACAGGGAAAAGGTCTCTACATATAGTTTGACTGTTGATGCATCAGACAAAGGTGTTGACATCACAAAGAGAAAATCGGCTGAAAAGACTATCATTATTAATGTCATTGATGAAAACGATAATGCACCTGTTTTCTTATCAACAAATGCTGTCACAGTAACATACCCAACAAGTATTGGACAGTTTGCAACAATTAAGGCTGAGGACCCTGATGAAGGGAACAATGGTAGAGTTGTCTACACTTTGCTCACTCAAAATTCATATTTTAATCTTGACATTACATCTGGAGCATTGTCTGTTACATCTTCGTTACCAGCCTCACCGGGAACGTATACATTACGAGTGAAAGCGTCGGATAATGGAATGACACCAAAATCAAAGGAAATGGATGTAAGAGTTATTCTTGTGCCATCATCAGGAGTTGGACCACGGTTTGAAACCTTTTCGTATTCACTTCAAATTCCGGAGAATCAAAATATTGGAAAATCAATTAATCGCATTTACACCAGTCCGTATGCAAATGAGAAATTTTATATTACTGGAATAAGTACTAAAGGAAAAACCGGACAATTGTTTCAAATTGATGAAAATTCGGGAATATTTAGTGCCGCCATGCAATTAGACAGAGAGATTCATGGGAGTAATGTTAACGTTACTGTGTGCGCTGTACAGAGTTCCCAGAGCAGTCCAAGAGCTAGCTGCACTGTGGTAAGTTTTAAGCTTATATTTGTTTCATTTGAGAAAAGGATAATTCTGTGTTTGGTATGAAAATGATGAATTGGGTGCATTTATTTTGAATAATTTAAAAAAAAAAAGCAGATTGAATTAAGTGCATTTGAATACTTATTTTATAATGAAAATCAAATTTTATAACGTTGAATTTAAGTTTTTAACATGCTTTTAAATTTGATCGAATCACTTGAAACACAGGCATGTAACATGTATTTGAATTCTTTATTTGTTTTGACTTGCAAAAATTGTAGCAGTGGCATTTAAATTTAATTGATGTCAAGGATGCCCCAATTAGATATTTGAGAATTATACTTATATATATATACATGTATACATGTACATATGAATATATGCATGTGCTCAGCAACCAAGAAAATCCATGTGGGCACTGTTTAATTATACATGTAATTAGGTATAGATTTTTTACTTGGTTCATTTATAAAAATGTCACACAAATGTCCTGATAAGTTTTACTATCATTGAATACATATGTGTACATGTATGCTCATGTTTATAGAGTTAACAAAATTATTGATCAATTCTATTGAGATTTTTTTTTTAAACTAAAAAGAATTGAAGAAGGAAATAAACCTTTTAAAAATAAGACAGGGATTAGATGTATCCAACATTTTGTAGAAATGTGATTACATTATAATAACCATGTTAACACATGACATGATTAATAAAAGTTAGGAATGAAAAAAAGGAAAGTATTTGAAACTTTTGCAACACAAATTTGGTATTGGGTTAAAAAATTGGAACATTATATTAGCTTTAGAACATGTAGAATACAAGCTGTTTTGATTGGCCTAAATGTCTGCTTTTGTTGTCAAGTTGCTGTCTCTTATAGTGAAGATAATCAGGATAGGGTTTACAAGATTAGAGATAAATGGACCAAGCATACAGAAAAATTAGTAAAAAAAAAGAATAGAGGGAAATAGGGTTCTTAATAAAAAAAGAATAGAAAAAAAAGGGTTCGTAATAATCAAGAATAGAGCAAAATAGGGTTCTTAATATTAAACAATAGAGAAAAATAGGAAAATTAGTAAAGAAAAGAGAATATTAATGTCCTTCAGAAATAAAGAAACCTCTAGACCCTTAGTTTAAAAGGACATACAAAATTGATATATATATGAAGTAATTAAACTTGTTTTTTTTAACTAAATCATAGTAGATTTTGCCTTACATTTTTGTACTGTTAGAATGTGACAGAAGATAAAAATATTTAATAGGTCACTTGTGACATAACATGATTAATGTGAAATTCTTGCTTTCTTACAAATTTGTACAATTCTTGACCAAATTTAGCTGTAAGGCTTAAATATTACACAATTATAGACCAGTCACGCTTGAAAATAAACGAGGAAAAACAAGTCGTATAATTATAACAATTTTTCAATTTCTCCCCAAATATATATAAGTACAGAAAAGTACAAGGTGTCACTTGTATTAGTAAGAAATTGATAGGTATGGTCATAAAATGCTTGGTCATTTATTGATAAATGACCATAGACCTGAATTTATGACTCCGGCCATAAAAATGTATGATAAACATGATAAAATCAGTGGACATACCTATACAATAAACCCTCACTCATCTTAATAAATATCATGATCAATTATTTATTAGGGTCAGTGTATAAGTTGTTTAAAATAGTCATATAAAATATGTGAAGTTAAAGTGATCTACAGTCTATTTAGTATATATACATGGTATATATATATATACGGGGACTATTATAATACTAATAGTATAATAGTCCCAGATATATACAAATAGGGTTTTCAATTTGTTTACGTTTAGGAGCTAAAACAAGAAGTATCCTCAAAATAGATTATATTTTTATTTATCTTTCTGTTTATTCTTATGGGGGGGGGGGGGGGCTGAGAAATCCACAATGTCTTTAAATCTAGTTATCTTAAGCAACCTTTCAAAAATGGATCGAAATTATGATTACCAGAGTGAGGAAATTATCAGTTTCTCAAGACCTGACTTTTAAAATCACTTTTATTCTAGATCTGTGAAAGTGAAGTTATAATTACTTGGAAGATTTATAAAAATTGATACAATAAAACTTAAAAAAAATCAGTTCTAAGGAAATACATTCTATATAAATCTTGTTTTTTGGAGATCCATACAAGACATTATATTTTAGACCAAACTTTCTGCTCCATTGACTGGTTGACTTAGGAATCAATCATAATTAATATTCCTTATTTAACATGAAATTCATTCAATTGCCAGACAACATTGTTGATGTAAATCATAAAATGTAATAAAATTGTAAAACCAAATATCAACCCTTTTCCCATGTCATGTAACTAAATTATGTACTTTTAATACTGATACATTGTACATGTATTTTGATAGAAATGACACATTTTTTAAGATAGATTGTGACTTCCTTGATTTTTGACAAGACTGACAAAATTGATCAAAGGATTTTTTTGTCTTTTGTTTTAGAATACAAATATTGTGTATTTTCTTTATAGGATGGTCAATTTAGAATCAATCACCTTTGATTTAAGACATGAAAACTCCCTCGATTTATTATGAGACATGTAAAAAGTCCCTTCAATCCCTAATGCTCCAAACATTGACTTACCTTACCTGCCCCCCCCCTTTTTTTTCAAAATCCTTGATCAGCACCTGGTATTTTTATGTACAGGTATTTGGTAAAATTTATTATACAAACTATTTGTAACTGAACACATGAATACATGAAAATCTTGCACACTATTTGCACATTTATACATGTAAAACAAATTGCACGACGATGCACAATTAAATAAAATACACATAGGTACCAGCTGGGCTTTACCTACATACCTTAATCTTATTAATAAGATTTATATCTGGCCAGCAGAGAAAAAAAACTAAACTGTTTACAGTAAATGTCTTCATCTTGATTTAAGATTTGTGTCAGTAATTTGTACAAGTTGGCATTTTTGTCCATTTTTTGTTTAAATGTTTTTTTCTGGTATTTAGTTATTTAAATATCGTCCTGACATGTGATTGCATTATTATAACAGAGACAGTCACACGTTGGATCGTCTCTGCCAAACGCAGTTGGAATTGAAAGATAAATCTTTATGAAACATAAAAAGATTTGAGTTAATTTAAATGTTGAAAAAGTTTAAATCAACAACAAAGAGACACAGTGCATTTGGCAGTTAACATGTAAATGTTGCACATTTAATACTGGAAACGTGCAGTTGATCAAAAAAGTTTCGTCTTATTACAAAAATGAAGTTTGATTGTGAAATGTGGCTGTCAAGTGTAATTTTTAAAATTCCAAAGATTGACAAGTTTATTTTTGAACTGAAACACAAAATTCTGTTTACATTTTTTGCTATTAGAGGCAAATTCTCTGTACATTTTTTGCTATTAGAGGCAAATTCGCTGTACATTTTTTTGCTTGAAAATAGACTGAACTGTTATTTGATTTTACGTTTATTACATTGAAATGAATTGTGATAAAGTAATATAAAATGAAATATAAAGGTAAAGGTGCATGAATGCACTTGTATAATTATAAAAGGTATTGAAACTTCTGTTTTTCATTATAAGCAGTTATCTCCACTTAATACTGAGATAGAATCAGGGGATGTACAAAAAAGGGGGATAGTGAGTGCACAAAAGTGATCAGGTGATAGAATCTAGTTATTTTTTTAATGTATCAAATTTAGAATTTTGCTTTTAGGAATATATTTCTGTCTATTTGAATGAATATAGCTAAAAATTATCTTTCACCATCAAAACTCTGGAGTTACATCTAATTGACAAATCCCACCCAAATTACCCTTTCTTTAAACTAAAGCAAGGCCAGTGTCCAAGAGGATTATCCAAATCCACTGTTTAGTCATAACTTGAATACATTCAAGATTATGACACTATTTGATCAATGTTAGTAGAATTTTGAAAGTTTGAATCAAATTTATCAGTACAATAGGGTAGAAATTATAGGTCTTTTCACTTACGCTGACAACTGAAATATTTTATCTCTTTTATATAGAAACTCAGTAGGCACTTTTTCTGTACCATGGCCGTACTATTTACGAACAACATTACACCTGATGTTTATTTATCAATATGGAAAACAAATAATGGGGACATTTTTCCGTTTCCAGTTTATTAATGAATTAATCAAGAATGTATAATCCTTCCAAAAGAGTTTTTCCTATTGAAGAAATATTTGTAATATCTTCAAGACCCATAAGATGTCACTCATAAGATTTCTTTATTATTTTATGGAAGAAAAATCCATAATTATATTTCAAATTTATTACCATCCAAATCAATATCTATAACAGTCTGTGTTAAATGTGTTATTTTTGTGGCTGATAAAAAATTCTATAGGCGAAACTATTTTTAAGGTATATGAAAAGCATTTTGTATGGATTTTTTTATTCAAATCTATATTTGTAAATTTAAAAGCAACCAGTTGATCTTATTTATGCTTTTAAAGTGCCTTAAGAGATCAAGGGTTCTGATGAAACATTCAGGACACTTTGCATATTGGTTTTAGCAAAATGTATTTGAATTATTATTTAAATAATAGAATAACTTAAAAGTTGGACTATTTTTTTCTTCATGGCTGAGGGATGGGGTAAGGGTGTAGGTCTGGTTAATTTGATGTCCCATCTTCGATAGTAGAGATTTTAATTTTTAAAGGGTTTTTCACATTTTTGCAATTAATTTTTTAAATTTGAATAAATTTCAGTAAAATACAAGTACATTTTCCACCAATATTGTGACCAGAATGACACGCTCTAAAGTACATTTGAAATAGACATGATGAAGTAGAAAATATACAATACAAATGGCCAAGATTTATAGATTCTGTTACACAATGGGTAAAGATTGGGTTTGAGATCAGACTCCATAAATTATATGTCTCATTTGTTCGGGGTCCATTTAATGTGTCCGTACATACCACGCTAGGTATCAAATCTTTTTATTTAACTTTAAATGACAAAATCGCATGACCACGATAAAATGCCACAAGAAAAAGACGAAGGTATCGGTTACATTAAAGTGACACCTATCTTTTAAAATTCTTTGTTTTGGGTGACTAAGTTCGTATTTTTCGTTTCATATTGTTCTTTTATCTTGTCATTGTGGACAAAAGCCTGTGTTTTGAAAAGGCCATCCAGTTTGTCAAAATTGTATGTAAGTCTCCCACCCGTTTGTCCCATGTGTGTCAGATTCGTAATTTGAAATATGAAATTGGCCTTGTTATTTTGAACGATATTCACATGTTATTTACAGTGAATCGTTACCTGTTTATTACAACCCAGTGTTATAAAAATAAAACCTGAAAACAAGATCTGGGGGGTTGCTTACAAGATATGCAGCTGTACTCATTTAATTTAAAGTTCAGGGCAACATTGAAGTGCAATTTTGTTCGTTGCACGGTACGAGCACAAAGTGTCATTTAAAAATTGGAGAAGTTTAATTTGAAAGAGATGAATTGGGTTTTCATTTCTATTTACAACTCTGCTTGAGAAAACGTTGGGATCAAATGAAATATAAAATTTCTAGGTTAGATAAAAGAGTTTGATAGTTTTGCTCATGTACATGCACACCATTAGACATGATATCTTATTTGTTCGAGATATTTTCTCATCAAATTTGGACTAAATCTATTTTTGTTTTTTCCATATTCGTATTCAGATAATTTAGCAAATTGTAATGGAATATATATGATATGTTCAAATATATAAATATAAATATATTAAATAAAATTATAAAGAAAGAAAAAATGTTTCGCGAAAAGTTTATGCTCTCTTAATTCAACTTGCCAAGAACATTACTTATCAAGGTAGATGTAAGGAAAACCCTGGACATTTATTACCACTAATAAGTGGTCAAGTACTAAACAACTGCAATAAACAAAATGTAAATATACAATAAACAACAAGACTCATTAAATGATGGTCAGTAAACCTTAGTATACATATGTCCATTTCACAATAAGTGTAATCAACGTGTACTGGGTAATATACATGTAATTGACATTAATCAGTTTACCACAATAAAGTGTGGATATATTATGTTAATTGTTATGACCGAACCTTCAGGTATGAAATACCAGACATGTTTATTTCGGTGTTGTCCGTTTCATATGTTGTTAATTTCGAGTTGTGCATGGGGGTTAATACAGTATTTTATTGTCCTAATTTGTATTTTGACTGATAAGGTACATGTAGAGTAACAAAATTACAGGTCTGCTACCAATATACATACTCCAAGTAAATATATTGACCAAAAAGAAAATATTTGTTTACCATAAACTTTAAAGGATAACAATTTTTGAAAGTAAAATTAGTTTAGCCTCACCCAAGACTTAAAAATAACATGGTCCAGTTTAAGAAAGTGCAAAATTGTATGAATGAAAAGATTTTGTCAATGTGGAACTTTCTTTTGAATTGAAAGAAAAACTTTTTAAGTATTGAATGATGTACACAAAATGTGGTATGATGTCAAATGAAGGTGTGCATGTCCTATACTGTGACTTTACAAATGTTTGTTTATAGTGCATTCAAACATATTCTCAAGTACATAAAGGTATAAAGATTGATACAAAAATTAAAAAAATCTTTTTATGCATGTTGTCAAGTGCCAACTTAAAAACATTCAAGTGTATTTCACCTTCGGTAATTTCTTAAAAAGGTCTGAAAGTGCTGGTTACGCCTTTGACGAATGTTTGATAGAACGTAATGCAAAAGTTTATTTTTTTTTGTTTACAAGGTGTGGTGTGAGACCTAACTTTAAACAAGATAGATCTATCTTTCTATTTAAGTTCAGGGTTAAAGTGATAGGTATGATATGTTTTCGTCTCATCGGAAGTGATCCAGTAAAAAAGTCCTTTCATGTAAGGTTCATTTAAGAAAAATGTAGGACGTTTAAAAAGTTATTTTAATATTTGACGAAGGTCAGTGGTTTTCTCCAGGCATGCTGGCTTCTGCCACTAATAAAGACTGGCCGCCACAAAATAGCCCAAAATGGCACTTAATTAAGTGTGTTAAAACACCAACAATCAATATATCAATTATTTGAAATTTTTGACTTAGTCTCTAATAGAATTAAATGTTTCCCTTAATTTAACTTTGGACTTTTATTTTTGTGGATATTTATTTTCGTTGTTTTGCCAAAGTCTACATACATGCATTTAGAAAATTTGTCATTCATTGAAGTCAGTTGAATTTATGACTTCCTTATACCAACTTATCCACGAAAATTGGTATCCAAAAAATATTAATGAATCCTCAGTTAAACAAAATTAAAATGTATCAGAATTGAAAGTACATGTTTAATTTATTCTGATCTATATATATATTAATTTTATCGATTTCAGAAATACAACTTGTATTAATAATGACACACCTATTGTTAATGGAGTTTTTCTAGTTCATTCTTTTGTTCAATTTTTTAATCCATGCATATATTTTGTTAAAATATCATGGAGAAGTGGTCAACAATTGGCCTGTATAAAAATAAACTATACAAAAATTGGACGTGTCATTTCATTTCAATAGAATAACCCTCTAGTTAACCTGTACTGGGTTTTAAATTTGTTTATAGCAGAATAATAGCTAAATCCCAAACAAAAATGTATCATTAAGGATGTACTGTACTCGGTCTTAAGTCTTTTGAAAAGAAATAAAATCCCGTGATTATTGTGTTACTCCGATGGAATAGAATGGAATGTCATTTCAAGGGGAGCCGCCATTATGCTGGACAGTTTTATTGAAGTGAATAAATTGTAATCGTTTTAATCATGACCTGATGTCATTGATTATTCTGTGTACCTGGGCAGGTGTGTTAAATCTGGTTTCCTTTTGTCGTGATGACAAAACAAATAAATCGCTCGTTTGAAATTTGAAGGTGTACTAATCAAAGGCGAAAAATTTCGGAGTGATTCATCCATGTATATTTCGGTTCTATTTTTATGTTAGTAAAAAAGGGGGAGGGGGATAGAAATAGTTGTACTTCTCTTAAAATTAAATTTAAAAAAAAAGAATTCTATTTATTTGATATTCATCACCTTGAGTCAATTAAAATCAGACATTAACAAATAATTAAAGACTTGAAACAAATAAATAAGACTTGAAAGATGGGGTAATTTAGTCAGAGGAAAAATAATCTTATGTGGAATTCTAACAATGAAACAAAAATATTTCTACACTGATAAGTTCAGCTGTCTGTCAAATAATTATCTTAATGAGATATCGTTAGAATTAAGACATGATAATATAATTCAATATTTAAATATTTGTATTAATCTTCTAGGGCTACTTATGATTTAATTTTTCTGATGTTCAGTCTAAATGCCTGTTGCAAAACCACAAAACATGAAAGCACATTATGAAACAAGGGGGAGATAACTTCTAATCTAAATATTTGCTGACCAATTATCTTACACAGTCTTGACTATTTGGCTACAGTTAAATTTAACTTGTTGATAGAAGTCTGGCTATTGTTTGCTCTAGGACCAACAAAAGAATGTGATTACAAACTTAAATACATTTATTTCACTTCAAAGTAGCTTTGTCCTTAATGTTTACCCGACTGATTTGGGGCTTGGGCTATGCAGTGTGTTTTTATTTTGCCTATTATGGCGTATATTAATAAAGCATGTAAAGAAATGATAACATGTTGTGGGTGAGTTGTTAGGGTTTTTATACTGAGCTTAAATTTTGGCTGACCTGATAGTGTATAATGAATCAATTCATGAAAAAAATCAATTATGAGAAAGGCCTGGTATTAGAACTCACAAGTATATTGTATTTTTGTTATTTTGAATACAATATAACTAAGAAAATCTAATTTATGAAATGAAATAATAAAAAATTCCTTTCACAAGCTCTAATTTAATGCAATATTGATAGTCTCTCATAGGTGGATCCAGGGGGCCCTGGTGGGCCTGCTCCCCCCCCCCCCCCCGTTTATGGGAAAAATTTGGTTGATTATATAGGGAATCATTGAAGCATGACTGGAGCAGGCCCCCTTAGGAAAAGATCTGGATCTGCCACTGACTCTTCTCAATACAAATATAAGAAGATTGCCATAGGAAAACATTTTACGAATGAAATAGAAAGTTGGCAACTATAGGTCACAGTAGAGCTTTCAACAATGAGCAAAATCCACACTGCATTATCAAGCTTATTCATAAAACCTCCATGGTAATAAAAGTTTCATTCAAATTAGAAAGTTGTCTTGTTTTTGATAAACATGTTAACAAATATTATATGTAACCCATAACCATGTGCATGAAGTTGTATCATAATAATATGAATTTTGAATAAGGAGTCTTTAAACATGCATTGGAAGATATCATTCCTCTGTAACATTGATAGCCAAACTTTTATTTTTAGGCAAACAATTATATACTGCTTTACACCATTACACGTTCTGTATATTTTAGTCTCAGATTCCATTTTGTATTACAAAATAAATTTTACTCTATGCATAACATATCAAAATCTAATTAGATAGCAAAAACATTGTATTTTGATAGCAAAAGTAAATATTTTGAGAAAATGTTAAACACATTAGCCAGACACCATCAGCTTGTGCAGTCAAGAATGTGGTTCCTATGTGAATGTATAGCTTTATTTGAAGCCTGGGGAAAACATCATTAAGAGAAGCTTTTATTGCATGTTAATTTCTTAGAGGGTAATAAGGTACTTAGTTTAATCTAGAGTAGGATTGTAAATCAACATGAACAAGTGCAGAATTTACAGAGAGGAGGGGGGTAATGTTGAAAAATATTTGGAAAGTTTTTAAGCCAATGTTAGATATTATTTTGTCAAATTATAGAATAACAAGTGCAGAATTTACAGAGAGGAGGGGGGTAATGTTAAAAAAAATTTGGAAAGTTTTTAAGCCAATGTTAGATATTATTTTGTCAAATTATAAAATAACAAGTGTAGAATTTACAGAGAGGAGGGGGGTAATGTTGAAATGAATTTGTAAATGTTTTAAAGCCAAATGTTAGATATTATTTTGTCAAATTATAAAATAACAAGTGCAGAATTTACAGAGAGGAGGGGGGTTATAATATGTTGAAAAATATTTGGAAAGTTTTTAAGCCAATGTTAGATATTATTTTGTCAAGTTAGAAAATAACAAGTGTAGAATTTATAGAGAGGAGGGGGTAATATTGAAATGAATTTGTAAACGTTATAAAGCCAAATGTTAGATTCTATTTTGTCAAATGTTTATAAACTATTATTAACACAGCAATGAACAAGTTTAGATTTAAGATCGGTATCCTTGAAAAAGTAAATATTTTAAATGTTTAATGGGCAAATTTGTAATTCAAAAATGAAATCTAATTTGGTTTTCCTTTGAGATGTATTCAAGACTAATGAAAATTTCTTTAGCATACTGAATAGGAAAAATGAAAGACATCTATTATATAATTTAGAAGAAATTTATTCCGTACCAATGGAAACTAATGCGAAATTTCCAGTCACGGTGCGAAGATGGGATTCGAATTGTTTACCGAGATGTAAACACCCTCATTACAGAGATTTAGATTTGATGTTTTGTACAGATTCATTCGAACATGGGACTCCTAAGTCTGGGTAGAAAAGAGCGGATCAGATACTTATTTTTTAATATTTTATATCAAAAAGATCTGATGATTATAAAAGTCCTGGGCCATTGATCAAAGCTTGGAATGAATATGAAATAATCATTGACTTGAAACCATAGAATTTACCACTTTTTATGCTTCTATAATAACAAATGTTATACAAAACGGAAGACGTTTACCTTCTGAGAATGGTGCAAAAAGGAGAATTATGTTTGTTATTGCAGTTATAAAACAAAATATTTTTATACATGTATTGATGGTATTCCTTCTGTTTTTGCTCAGGTCACAATAAGTGAATGTTTGCACTTTTTAGTCAGGATTCCGCATCCTTTTTTTTGGCAGTTATGCCCCTTGTAAATCACAGGAATGAATGACTACAAGTTTGGTTGATGACTTGAATGACTTTGAAGTTGACCTCTAGTTGCCTTTGAAGACATCTTTCTTGTATTGGTATAATATTATATGGATGAATTTAACACTCATACATCTCCCCAAACTATAAATACATTGTTTAAATTTTGCTGTTGAAGTTTTTGAAAACATTTTTTTAATTTTCTTTTTAAATTTTTGTTGCAAATATTCATAAATTTTACACAGAAGAACCATACATTTTCCTAATTCATTTGCTTTTCTGCTGATTTTTTTACGGATTTCAACACATGCATATTTACCTTGGTATATACATGTGCTCACATCAGTAAGAAATTTTTAACCAGTGACATCATTTATTCTGACATTTATAATTTACAAATGTACGTACATCTTCATAATTGTATAATTGTTTACAACAAGCTATTGTCTTTGTTTGTTTGTTAACTTCAGTTGTAAACATCTGTCTGGGGAATGAAGAAAATGTATGAAATTTATTTTATGAAAGATGAAATGTAACGATGATGTAAGCAGAAATGTACATCATAATAAGTTATCTTGTCTCATGAAATGTACATCTGGTCCAAAGAAGATTCTTTTCATGTTTTTTTTCTGGTTTAAACATCTGGTGGAGTATGTTTCATTATCTTTGTCTAACAATGCATTCATGACTAAATATTTCTATTGCTTTGGTTTGGTATACATAGATATAAGAAGATGTGGTATGAGCGCCAATGTTTTATAGTCTGAAACTTAATTCCTCATGTAAAAAATATTAACATAGGGGTAAATTATAAAAATCCATTCCCCCCTCCCCCCCTTTTTTAATTTTTTTTTTATTAAGTTTATAGAATGTAATTAACAATTAAGAAATACAATAATTCACCATTTAAGCTTGTTTTTAACTGGCTGAAATGAACTTCAATCAAGTGTATAAAATTGCTCTTTCTCTTTGATCTTTTCAATCTGATTGTCCATAAACAATTTTGTCTCATCAATATCAATTCTAAAACATCCCTGCAAATTACTCCTGACTATTTACCTATAATAAAGCCTGAATAATTGATGGTTTTACATAGAGGTGGTAGAATTGGAGATTTTATCATATGATTTCTGGTCAGAATTTTTTTTTAAAGGCCATTGTCCTTCCAACGTACATTTTTGAAACAGATGGTGGAGTGGTGAAAATAAAAAGGTTAAATATATGTACTACAAATTAGAAAATACCAAGCACTCATTGAAATCATTACTTAATGATTATTCTAAAGTTAAAAATCATCAAAATGACAACAGCTTTTACACATTGCTAAGTTAAAACTGATCGAGCTCATTGCTATAACAAGTAAATATTTTTCAGAAGGAAAAAAATGCTTGACAATTGTGGAACGGGTCGATTCAGAAATCTAGTTTCCTCCCTCTTAAATTATTTAGCATGCCCACTGAGACTCTTGTAATGATATCTGAACCCAATATTCAGCTTGAAGGTCTACAATAAGTGACTTTCCCATGTTTTGTCTCCGTGTTGAAGACCTTACTTTGACTTATATATCATGGATTACTTTTACAAACTGTGACTTGGATGGAAAATTGTCTCATTGGCACTCATACCACATCTTCTTATATTGATATATGCAAGTACTAACACAATTTCTGATTGACCACTTATATCACCTAAAACAGACTTTGTATTCATGCAGAAGGAAGCATTAAATTCAGATGTGAGATAAACTTATGTTTTATCATGTGTTTGAATGCCAGCGTCCTACCGGTCACCAGGTTTATAATGTTTTATTAACAAAATTTTAACATGACAACCCCATCAAGAAATAAGATACCTGTAAGTTAAGTGACCTCAGTATCACTGTCAGTGTCATAACCTCTGTCTTCCAAGTATTTACAAGTTTCCTCACCATAAAAATAATCTTTTTTTTAAGAATGATAAAAGTGTAGACCAACTGCGGTGCAATGTACATGTATATGCATGTACAGATTCTTTTTACATGAGGTATTAAGTTCCAATTGATTCAGAGGCAGAATAGGGGGCAAAGGGGTTGATTTTATAGTGGGAATGACTAAAGCATGACTGGAGCCTGCCTCTATTAAGTCTAATAAGTGGGCCCAGGCTCATGAAAATTTCTGGATCTGCCAGACTGTACAAACCATATATTTTGAGTCTAAACCAGACATTTTCTATTCCAATTATGAAGGGAGTATTTTATATTTATAATAGTACACACAATTGATAAAATCAAAATTTATTTAAAAGGTAAATACAGTTTATACTTATCATGTTTGTAAGTACACAATATATATATAGCTTGAAATTTTTTATCAAAAATTTTAAAATTTGTTTATGAGATATAAGTAACTAACATTACAAGCTTGTAATCTACTGTCTAGAGTACAGTACAAATATTGTGGCATTTATGATTGTTACCTGTTCTACCTAATCTAATTGTACTTGGGTGACAAATTTACGAGTTTTAAAATTTTTATGTTGTTGATAATTTCAAAAGAATGTTTATGATCATGTTAATATTCAGCCTGTTGTCATAAAAGTTTTTTTTTTACCCATCAGAACTTCAATTGTTTTGATCTGTAGAGTTCTTGATAATCTCCTTGTCTCAAAGAGATTTTGACCAATCAAACGCACCCATGACACCTTGGTAAAATTGTTTAAAATTGGTATACTTGAAAATATTAATGGACTTTATATCTTTTTAGTATCTCTTTAAATGTGAATCATGTTTCATATTTATTATAATATGTTTTTCTTAAGATTTTATCAAATATTTTTAGTAATAGATTTTGTCTAGAGATTAAAAACAAAAAAAAGATGTTGAAAATGGAAAATTTTAAAAGATTATGCAAATTTGAAATTATATTCTATCTCTTCCAAATCTGATAAGCATCGTTAAAGGATATAAAATGATATGGTATGATTTTCAAATATTTATTTTTTGCATGTCAGAAATGAAATTAAAGAGGTGCAGCTGAGGGGTTTAATATACTGTAATATGATAAGTACATACAATATTAATGTTTTGAAATTTAAACATAAAAGAATTGTTGGTGTACTGAGTTTGTATATTTGATTTTTAATGGTTTTAAAATATCTGTTTCTAGCAATAAAGATGGCTTGATCATAACTTATCTTTGAAATTCATCAATGTTTCTACTTTATCAAAATTTTTACCCTATTCATTTTAAAAGGACCCTGTAAAATTGCATAATATTATTTAGTCAGTATTTTTCAATATAACACATGTTTTCCCCTAATTTATTAAAAATTTTTATGAATATGCCAAATTAATAATTGTAGGGATTTAAGATTCTCAATTTTTATGATTTTTCTGTCTCCTGTATACATTAATATACTCTCGATCATTCACTTTTGTCATTTGGAACCTTACTTGTACTCGTTCATTAAAATGTGATTCAAGTTTTAAACCTCATAAAGTGCATTTTTTTACTCTAAGTTAAACCTTGCCAGTGAGTTAAAAATTAAATATTACCATTCCTGAGAAAATCAATTGAAGGAAGAAGAAATGAAGTCCACAACTATCTTAATTTACATCAAGGTTAATTATTTTGTGTATTGGTTATTTTAATTAAGGTTGTTAAGTACACTATTCACCTGTTTATTTGTCCTTTTGTCAGTCTATAACATGATATGATAATTAAACTCAATTTTCATCATGTTTCTTAATGCTTCAGAGTAATTATTAAATTCCTTTGGAATTTCCTATTATGAAAGGGACACTGCACAATCTGAAATAGACATACAAGTGGTTTAATTAAATTGATATTATTATTGGAGCTGTTTTGACCTGTTTATAGCAAAATTGTACATCTAAACAAAGTGGAAGTATTTTCAAATAGTTACCAAGAGAAGGGATTAATATTTTTTGAAAAAAGGGGGAGGGTCCAACTTTTTTGCTAAATCCCCTTCTCTGATCTGACAGTATTTTAAGAGTGTTCTGTTATTGAGCTAGATTTTATTTCCTAATGCAAAATAATCTTGTATATATACCAAAAGAAGAGACTAATAATTTCAGAAATAAAGGGGGAGAGAGGGTCCAACTTCCAATCCCCATCTCTGGTCTGACAGTATTTTAAGAGTGTCCAGTTATTAAGGTAGATTTTATATCCTATTGTTCAAAAGTACAATAATCATGCAGGAAACAATGATTATAAGATGTAAAAAAATCAGTCATTTCAACACCCACCACATTTCCAAATGATTCTCAAAGGTTAATATAATATGTCCCATTGACACACTACCAAGATATTTTGTAAATTAGTGGTTGAATTTTTAGTGTCTTATTGCAATCGTGCACTAAAAACCATCATTTTATGTTACTTGAGAAAACGAATCACAGCTGGAAGTCGAACAGGGAAAAGTAACCCATTCATTGTGTGCAGCGATACAAATATTAGCTGTTACACATTTTGAATGACAATGAAATGAAATATCGAATAGTTTAAATCAGTTGGCATACTGCAGTGAACCTTGCCACCTGTTAAAAAAGTATGTAATTTTGTTACCAAAAAAGGCGAGAAAAGTCATTTTTTATGTCCCAAGATGTCAACCTATTAATTGAGTGGATTACTAGATTATAATTCCCTTAATAAATTATCATTTGACACTCCTAATAAATCGATTTATCAATTTATTAATTATCATTATAGGCCTGTGGGGCTGGATGATTGCAATCAATAGATGAATTATATTAATTTTGATAACCTTTAATCTGAATCAGTAAATGTATGACTTATTGCCACATTGAAGCAACTTATAATGGATCATAATATCTAAATACAGCAAAAAAAACAAATACCCAAAATGTTGTTTTTAAAAAAGCAAATGTATTTCAATAAGGTAAACAAGAATGCTTATTTATTAAAAGATTTTTACATTTAGGGAACTTTGAATCATAACAAGATGGCGGATCTAAACTTTTGTTAACTCTGGATGATCATGCGATTACTGTATTGTTAAAAGATACTTCTTGTCTGTTTTTGACACAGGCACTTGCCGCAGAAAAAAATTTCCTATATACCTTAATATAACAAGGTATATAGGAAATTTTTTTTCTGAGACAAGTGCCTGTGGTTTTTGACCCCCAAGTTGACCAAGTTGATGTCTTAAACATTTTCTACTTAAAAGTGTCCTCCCTGTCTGGTACATATGGGATGTGGATAAGAAAAAAACAATTGCAGACTAAACAACATTGAAATTTAAGCAGGCCACCAGAAACACTTAAACACATTTTAAAGTAGACACTTTAACCTTGTGTAAATAAGCAATTTTCTAAACCTAACAATAACATGAATAATTTGCAAGTAAATGTTAATTTGTAAAGTTTGATGAAAGAATTCTTTATATTGGATAATTACATGTATCAGAGATGGTTTATGGACCATTTTATGTGTTCTAATCCATTGCTTACCTTTGAACTGGGCTTGCTTAATAAAAGGAAATTTTATGTGAGGTTGTAAAAATATTTTACAGGTTTCTTAAAGCATATGTGTTCTTATTATTTTACAATCATACTTTTATTAGAGAAAGAAAACTTTTATAGGACTATTTTTAACACTACATTATCACAAAATGGTCTTTTATTATTTTATCTTAATAACAATCTAGGGGATCTAAATAAATAAGTAAAATGGTCTGACGGGGTGAGATTTTAGAAAGGTAAACTTCTACTAATTTTCTTCCATTTGAATTCAGTATAAAGTTGAAAATTATATGAAGAGAAAATTTTAAAAGGACAAGAGTTTTTTTGTAGAAAGCTTGTTTATTTGAAGTCTTTGAAATATGGGCCGGAATGACACAAGTTTTATAAATTATCTTGACTCAGCAAAAAATTATGACATATTGAAGTTCCGATTGTCCAATCACCATGGCCCAAATTCTTTGTGCTGGGTGAAGCTGTTGGGCTTTAACTATTTTAGAAAGAAATTGAACTGGTAACCAGGACTGACAGAGGATTAAGACACAACTTCAAATAAAAACTTAACAGAAATTTAATAAACACATTATTTAGTCTTTTTCATGTCTCTTTTATCATAAGTATAAGGATGACCTAGTCCTAATTCATGTTTTTAAAGGTGACCATTTGTATAGGTTTTTTGTAGATTCAGTTTTAACATGTATATATTTTTGTGATAAACTGAAAGGAATTTGTATCTATTTGGTACATTCATTAATATATTCAAGGTCACATTGCAAACAACTTGCACTGACTTACAATGAATCAGATCAGAGGCCTGATCAAAAAGGGTCTAAGAAGACAATGCCCCAACCCCCTTACTATGTAGACAAAAAAAACCAGACAAAATAATAGGAAATTGTTCATACAATATCATATGCATGCGGACCCATGTTTCTGAGCAGTGTGCCCAAAGTGTTTGAAAATACTGGATCTGCCTCATTGATTGAGTAAAAAGTTGTTTCTTGCAGTAAACAGTTTGACTTCAGTTGAAAGTATGTTGTAATGATTTGTAAATTCTTAATTAATTCATGCTTGTTTCAATTTCTTCAAATCCTTGTTCCTCAATGCACTTTGATCAGACAATCAGGGATATTTTGCAGTTTTATCAATGTTTTATGTTACAACTCCTGTTGGTTCATATTTGTCTGTCCTCAGATTGCATTCCTCTTTGCACTTGGAGACGGCAATCACAGCTTAAGTAAATTCCGTTTGATTGAGCTTTGTCTGTCCATCAGACTGCAGAATTCAATGATCTGAATTGTCTGCTGCAGCAAGAATTGATACAAACTAATTAGTAGAATCGGCTCAGACAACATCAGTTTTTTAGACAAAGATGAATGGAGTTATGGAGGTCAAAAAAATTCATCAATCATTTTAAATTATTTGATCTTCTCTCACAACAGAATAGTATGAGAAAGATGTGTATCTGCATGTTCAGGAATGGATTTTGGCAGATTTTATTTGCTGAATGATTAATTTGTACAATAGATAATTTGTTTTCTAAAATAAATTGCATTGAAGATTAAATATGCCTAATGAGTGACTGAAATATGAAAACAAAACTGGCTGATTGCTTCTGAAATTTGCATTGCAGATTGATGAATTATGAATACTTGTAACAAACTTCCATGAATGGACATGAAAAATTAAATGTATGATTGTCACTTTTGGATTAGAACTTGAAGGAATGACATACATGTGTCTTAAACTGTTAGAAACCCAAAAACGTCATTTCTAACTTTGTAACAATATAGAATAGAGAATGGAAATGGGGAATCAATGTATTGTAGGGATATCAAATCAACCTGTCCAAAGAGCCTAATATAAAAAAGAAGATGTGGTATGATTGTCAATGAGACAACTCTCCATAAGAGACCAAAATGACACAGAAATTAACAACTATAGGTCACCATATGGCCTTCAACAATCAGCAAAACCCTGCATACCACATAGTCACCTATAAAAGGCCCCAAAATGACAATGTAAGTTCATCAGTTGGTCTTCACTGCAGCCCCAAACTCCAAGACCTGAAGAGACACACTTCATAATGACATTTTCAAACTTCAATGCCATTCTTTAAATTATTACTTAAAATTGCACTTTGAGTGTTGTGCAAGTTAAATTCCCCTGCATGTAATTGATTGCTGCACATCATTGATGAAAACTACTAGTGACTGCTACAACAATTTAAACACTACAGGCTTTTGTTTCGTAATTGTAGTGTCACAGTTCTGCACAGTTCTGCACAGTTCAACATGAAACTGATTCGTTATAAATTTCAGTTGTCATATTTTTATGCCAATCTAGCAATAAAAAAATTACATAACATAATTTGTTTCAAGTTTTTATTAAGTTGATATGTTTAACATGGCGAGTTAATTTTCTCCTTACATAATCTAGCATGTTCAAAGCCATTTCAAGAATACGGTTATTTCTTTGATTGCATTTCCATTGACTAAGTCTAATTATGAATGAATTTGTACAAAAGAAAACGTAATAGAAACACAGAAATTATGAGTAGTAAAATATTTGCTTTTTTCTTGCAATGTGAAATTAATAACTTGTTTGATGGTATTTTTCTGCAAGTATAAAGCTTTTGAAGTTTTTTTCTGCAAATGCAAAGCTTAAGTTTGACTTGGTTATATAATCTTATAATTCTGCTACATTGTATTGGATAGGCTTAGACATTGGTTAACTTACCAAAGCTTTAATGCTTGGTTTCTGAATGATTTTCAGTATATTATTGAAAACAAGTTATTATGTAAAGGATTCTTTATTTTTGCTGCACTTTTTTTGTGTATTGAGGAAAACATGCATTTTAATAGATTGATTGATTGATTGATTGATTGATTGATTGATTGATTGATTGTTGTTTTCTTCATGTCCCAAGTTTTATTTTATTGGATTCTAATCATTTCATTGGACATTTAGTAATGTTTAGAAAAACTTTGTATAATATTTTCCTCATGCACTCAATGACATTCAAGTTTGATTGTACAAAACAACTCAAAATGCAATCAGCTTGGACTGTGTACTTTTAAACTAGTAAACAACATAAATAACAGTTTATATTCAGGATGTCTTTTGTCAGTAAACTACATTTAACACTTTTGATAAAGAAAAATCATTATAAATGATTAGATTTTAATGACAATCTTAACTTTGGGACATTTTGAATTAATGATATCCTGATTTTATATGACCTTTGAATTTTTTATTAGGTTCCCTTTATTAACTTTTGAAGCATTGATTTATACAGTTTATTCAATGGAAGAGGCATGGCTGACATGTTTTTTAAACAATAGAATTTATGGTGTAAACCATGTAGTAGTTATTTCAGAATCATGTCTGAAAGATTTATGTTTGAGCAAAGTGCTTTATGGTTTTTGGTTTATTGTTTTGTTGTTAATTAAATTGTGAATTGACTCTTGCAACCAAAATTATCTCCCCTTGGAGATTTAAGAAAAATTCAGAAATATTCATAATTAATTAAAATTTTATCAATTTGAACACAGAAATAGTATGAATTTAAGAAGGGGCTAAGGTTCAGTAATCTCAAACAGTAGTATGAATCAATAGTTTATGATGTCTATGAGTCAATTCAAAAGCCTCAGACATTTTACATTATTATTAAATATTTCGGAAAGACTCATGCAGATTACTACAGCTTACATTATTAATAGGTTGTTAGGTTACTGTCTCATTGAGGACTGTGCTATAGACATCATATTTATATTTATATTTCTATAATATTAAAAACCAAATCTTCCACCTTGAAAATAGATTAAAACTAAATGTCGAGTCATATAAGAGGGAATTAACATTAATCTGTATACAGTGTTGGTTTGTATACACCCTGATCAAAAAGCTACTTAATTCAACACTTTACCAATTAAGAAGATTTCGTCCACCTATTTATAATTGATTATTCATCTGCAATAAGTAGTAGTGTATAATTTTGTAACATTGAATAATTTGAATATCACCAGTAAGAGTCCAAATCAGGCAAACATGTTAAATATTGAAGATTATCACACTTTTTGATTGGGGCAAAAAATCCAGATTTTTTTGTATTGTCCAAGGATTATATATAAGTTTTCTCCAAAAAAGATTTGTTGATAAATTTTTAAGCTTGGGTGTGAGAAAAGGGGTTTATAAAGGTAAATTATAGGGTGCTTTCTCGTGGGCTTACATATTATGAATGGTAACTGTGCAGTGAGGCAGCACTGCTGTTGTGTTAAATAGAAAATGAAAGATACATGTATATTGTAGATTCATTTACCCGATGACTGTACCTGTCCAGGAAATATGTTGTGATAGTCAACCATGTCTAACCATGGTCAAGCACCAGAATAAGATGGTTGACCATGGTTAAAACAAATTGCCTTGACATGAATCTAAATTAATTCTTTTAATCATGGTTTTTGCTAGAATGTATGGGCCATGATCAACTTTTACAATGTTCTTTCTTGGTCACATATTGCAGGGGATATTACGATCTCGGTACATGAATTCTTTAACAGGTGTTATGATTAAGGCAAGGATTTATTAACAAGTACAAAATAAATACACGAAATAATGAGATTAAAATTAATCAAACCTCTCAGTTCGCCTTGAGACTGTTCGACCACGAATATTTCTTTGACATGTTAAATATAAATTAATGAAAACCTTTATAGGATTAAATAGTTTTGTAAGATTTACAGAGAAATGGTAAAAGAAAATCTCACTTGAAAGTCTCCTGTTGCTAAATTGCACATTGACAAGTGTTAATCCAATTTAGTAAACATTAAAATTATGTAATGTGCTTTAAGCTGATGTAATTTGCATGTTTTTCCCATTGCCTCATGTGGTAGATAAAACATGAGCTGTTATTACATTTGTAGTGCTACAAATTAACTTCTTGAACAAACAAGAAAAGGTCTTTGAGAAGTGATTTTGAGGTTTAAAGTGTATAATGATTTGTTTGTTAGACAGGAGTAGATCTTTATTGAAATTGTCATTCGGAATTCATTCGCTTGAGAAGGTGTATTAAGTGCAATATGTCTTTTTCTGAAGGTTTTGTTTGTAATTCTTGTATCTATACATATTTTATAAACCATTTCTGATTGAGAAAAAAAAGGGGGATGATTAAATCAAGATTAACCACAAGGTATGGTAAAAGGCCATACCCCATGTGAAGATACTTTTTGATGTTGTACACAGTCTTTCTGAAGATCTTTAAATATCTATTTTATCCTTCAAGAATTTGATTATGAAGCTAGATTAATTGGAAAGGATTTTTTTTCAAACTTGGGTCCATTAATAGGTGGACTTGACAGTTTCACCAGTGTCTACTGTAACGAAAACCCTTTTGATGTTTACTTCTGCATGTCTTCTTTTGACTACATGCTATTTGCATTCATGATTACTGTCAGTAAAATATATATATTGGAAATTTTTGCTTTGCTTAGGTGTCCACAGTTTCAAGGAATTTTAAAGGATGTCTTTAATTTAAACTGCAAGTGTATATTTTTAGGGGGACAGTTTATGACAAACTCCGTACTTGTATACATTTCACTGTTCATTGAAATGAGACAGTTGTACATGGCTTATAATATGAAAAGCAAAAAATAAACATAGGGAAGATTTAACAGCCTCATCATTTGCGGTCCACATGCCACGCTTACAATAAACACAATTATACTCTAAATTGACCCAGTAAACATTATATTCCATATCTCCAATATTATACTCTATGTTGACTAATTTCTATAGTGAAATTATACTGCTCTGAATATTCCACTTTGATTTACCCAGTAATAGTTGTTATGCTTAACTGACTTTATAAATGAGCCATAACATATGGTCCATTAATTCCTACCTATTCCACAAACTGGTTACTTTATACTGCCATTACAAAACTAATCAATTTTGTAATTATGCGACTAATTGTTTTTGAAAAAAAGAGCCTTATTTTGTGTATTTAAAAAAAAATCAGGTTTTATTTTTAAGTCTACAGGATTAAATTAATGCGGCTAGATTTGCTAAGTCGAACACAGCTTATAGTATTAGTATCAAGTCTGAAGAGAAGATTTTCTCTGTTCTTTCCTTCCTAAAAATACAAAATAAAACCATGAAAAATAGAGATCGTCTTTCATATAAAAGCCAAATTTTAATCTTTCTGTCAATAATGATGACTCAGTATAATCAGGCACTGAAAAATGTTTACAAGTACTGTTCATTACATTTTTGGGGGGATACTTTTATTGTTGGTAAACAATTGTTAAGAATATTTAAGTTTCATGATAACTAGAAGTTTCATGTTGACTTTCTGTAATTTAAGTATATACTGCAGCATTTCATAATTACACATTTATTATTAGCTCTCTTTGACTCTAGAGATCTTCATGTCTGTTGATCAGAAATGGTAGAATGGTACTGATACATGCTGCAATTAAACTTTAATGTACAGTAATATACAAACAAGATGATGATGATGATGATGACATTTATATCAATGCACATCAAGGGAGATCAATCTTATTGATTGTATCATGAATATTAAAAGGCAAAATTTTAAACTTGAAGAACAAATTTTTGAAGAAAGACATGGCACCATTGGTGGCGAATTGTTTTGACTCATTGGGAACGTCTTTGCTCTTATTTCTCAAAACATGCTTCTTGCTAAGTAGAGAAGGAGCAATTATCAATTATCAAGTCTTTAGTGCGGCAAGGGACTGAACCTTTCCTGCAGGGTTTAATATATCAAGTAGTATTCTATTATTAATTTTTGTTGTCTCTTAGAAATCCTTATATATAATACAGAGTAACCAACTGTTAAAAAAATAAGGCACATAGTCATATCTATAATTTCATTCAAAGTTTCAAATTTTGATTTCAGGTTGTTGTCACAATTCAAGATTTGAATGACACACCACCAAAGTTCAGTAAGAACCTGTATGCAGAAACTGTTTCGGAGGGGACAGCAACGGGTACAAGAGTTGCTTCTGTTGTCGTCACTGATGATGATACCACTGGACAGGTCAGCCTGGTTATAAGGAGCGGAGGTGATGGGAAATTCATCATTAACAATTCAGGTACGATACAACTTTTCATTTACTTTTCAAACCTTATGTTAAGATCTCGAAAGACACACAGGGGCCTAGGTGGCCAAGTGGTCTAAGTAGATACTTAACTGTTATCACTAGCCACTCAACACTGATGAGGCTGTGATTTGGAACCCCGCTTTTGCAGGTGCACTCAACTCCAATCTTAATTGACTATTGAAGGTCGATGGTTTTCTGCAGGCACTCCAGCTTCCTCCACCAATAAAAACTGACCAACACAAAATAGCCCAAATGCGGGCTCAAAAGTGGCATTAAAACATGGAAATCAAATCGAAATGCATAGATCAAATGTTGTAATTGACATGTACTTCTCAAAAGCGTAGATTGTACGTGTGTTTAAAAGTTTTATTTAGAGAAGGTATGATAGCATATATCTAGTACAAAATTTTTTGATTGTTGTATAGGATGAGTATATTATTAGTCTTTATATTGGTAGAAAGTTGAGGTATGATTGCTAATGAAACACTGAGACCAAATAATTATGAATGTAAACAACGATTAAATAATCTCTTTTTAAGTTCGCACTATTCAGGGCATTAAAATTTTGGTAAGCATAAAATTGAGAATGCAAATGGGGAATGTGTCAAAGAGACAACAATCCGACCAAAGAGCAGATAACAGTTGAGGCCGCCATTTTTATAGCATTTTATAAGACTTCTATATTTAACTTCACTTGTTCTTTATTTTTTAGGTGAAATCAAACTTTCATCAAAGCTGGACAGGGAGACAAACAAAAAGCATACACTAGTTGTCCAAGCATCCGATGGAGTACAGACATCTACAGCTACTGTGGTTGTTACGGTTACAGACATCAACGATAGTCCACCAACTTTTAAACAAAGTCTGTACACTTTTGATGTCCCAGAAGACACTGCTGTTGGGACCACTCTTGGAAGAGTGGAGGCTGAGGATTTGGACGAGGGAATAGCTGGAGAGGTCTACTATACCCTCTTGACCACCTGGGGGTCCGATTTATTTATGTTGGACCTCCAGAAGGGTACATTTACTTTGAGAGGAAACTTAGACTTTGAAGAGGTAATTTTGATGGAGAGTATATGTATGAGTGTCTATTCAAGTTTCAAGTCTCGGGGTTTTAAAACTATTTCACCGTAGCTGCATAGTGAATTTAAAATTCGTTGAATTTTTATGGTGCCCACAAAGACACTCATATAAATGTAAATTTTAATAAACGTTAAATAAATGTCCTTAAAAAAGATTTCTTTGTGATCAAAACATCATGTACGTCTAATTTATTTTCTATCTTTGAACATCAATAATTTAAATTCTGACAATAAAACGAATATATTTCCGCTGGTGAATCATTTTTCATGTTTACAGAAAAGTAATAAAGTTTTGACGAGAAATTCTTATGTTAATGACCTAGGTAATTAGTAAATGTGTATTGAAATGATTAGTTTGACGATTTCACCTGTACTCAAAGTAAACTGTGTTAACAAATGGTGTTTTATATGTCACATCATACAAGATGGATGTTATGTCACATGATAGACAACTGTTGAAGAAACCATTATTTCATTTTGTTTTGAGCACAATGACATATATATTTTTAAACAGATTTTTGTCGAGCCTTCGACTTTAGTCGAAAAAGCGAGACTAAGCGATCCTACATTCCGTCGTCGTCGGCGTCGTCGGCGGCGTCAACAAATATTCACTCTGTGGTTAAAGTTTTTGAAATTTTAATAACTTTCTTAAACTATACTGGATTTCTACCAAACTTTGACAGAAGCTTGTTTATGATCATAAGATAGTATCCAGAAGTAAATTTTGTAAAAATAAAATTCCATTTTTTCCGTATTTTACTATAAATGGACTTAGTTTTTTCTGCGGGGAAACAAAACATTCACTCTGTGGTTAAAGTTTTTAGAATTTTAATAACTTTCTCAAACTATCCTGGGTTTGTACCAAACTTGGACAGAAGCTTGTTTATGATCATAAGATAATATCCAGAAGTAAATTTTGTAAAAATAAAATTCCATTTTTTCCGTATTTTACTTATAAATGGACTTAGTTTTTTTTGCGGGGAAACATTACATTCACTCTGTGGTTAAAGTTTTTAGAATTTTAATAACTTTCTTTAACTATCCTGGGTTTGTACAAAACTTGGACAGAAGCTTGTTTATGATCATAAGATAGTATCCAGAAGAAAATTTTGTAAAAATAAAATTCAATTTTTTCCGTATTTTACTTATAAATGGACTTAGTTTTTTCTGCAGGGAACCATTACATTCACTCTGTGGTTAAAGTTTTTAAAATTTAAATAACTTTCTTAAACTATCCTGGGTTTGTACCAAACTTGGAAATAACCTTATTTATGATCATAAGATTGTATCCAGAAGTAAAGTTTGTAAAAAGATTACTCTGTTTTTTTCTGTAATTTACTTTCAAATGGACTTAGATTTTCTTACAATCATAAAATAGTAACAAGAGGAATATTTTTATTGATTTTTTTCCTCATTGTTGTTGAGCCTGTGATTTACAGCAAAAATAGGCGAGACACTGGGTTCCGCGGAACCCTTACAAATTTTTCTTTAAATAGTACAGGGGCAAACAATAGTTTAGTAAGTAAAAAATTTGTAAGGGTTCCACGGAACCCAGTGTCTCGCCTACTTTTGCTGTTAATCGCAGACTCAACAAAAATGAGGAAAAACATCAATAAAATTTCCCTCTCGATACTGTCTTTTGATTGAAAGAAGCTTCCAAGTTTGGTAAAAAAATCCAGGATAGTTTATGAATCTAATAAATGATTTATAAACTTTAACTGCAGACTGTATGTAATGTTAACTGGAAGAAAAACTAAGTCCATTTATAAGTAAAATACGGAAAAAGTGATTTTTTTTTTTTACAAAATTTACTTCTGAATAATATCTTATGATCAGAAACAAGCTTTTGTTTAAGTTTGGTAGAAATCCAGGATAGTTTAAGAACATTATAAAAATTTTAAAAACTTAAACCACAGAGTGAATTTTTTGTTTCTGGCAAAAAAACTAAGTCCATTTATAAGTAAAATACGGAAAAGTGGAAATTTATTTTTACAAAATTTTCTTCTTGATACTATCTTATGATCATAAACAAGCTTCTGTCCAAGTTTTGTACAAATCAAGGATAGTTTATGAAAGTTATTAAAATTTTAAAAACTTTAACCACAGAGTGAATGTAATGTTTCCTCACAGAAAAACTAAGTCCATTTATAAGTAAAATACGGAAAAAATGGAATTTTATTTTTACAAAATTTACTTCTGGATACTTTCTTATGATCATAAACAAGCTTCTGTCCAAGATTGGTAGAAATTCAGTATAGTTTAAGAAAGTTATTAAAATTTCAAAAACTTTAACCACAGAGTGAATATTTGTGGACGCCGCCGACGACGACGACGCCGACGACGACGGAATGTAGGATCGCTTAGTCTCGCTTTTTCGACTAAAGTCGAAGGCTCGACAAAAATTCAATAAATCAAACAAAGTGGATATGATGGTTTTAAGGCTGGCCTTGTAACTCCCAATTTCCTTTTCCAGTAGTAATTGCACACTATATAATTTGTTGGTTGATCTTGTAGGATCAATTTTTGAACATTATTTAAAAAACATAAAATTTTTCCTATTAAAACTGCTTCACAAAACTGACCATCATCAAGGCTTTCAAACACAATGCAAACTTTAACACATAAACTACACAGCTATTATCATCTTTGGATAAGAAGAATAGACTTCTCTTTTGTAAAGATAGCATTTTCTATCTTTTTTTTTTTTTTTTTTTTTATAAAGTTCATGCTTATTTCTATTTTTAGATACAGTTGTATACCCTGAAAGTGAAAGCAGAAGATAGAGGGAGCCCTGTTCTGTCCTCTACAGTCACAATATTTATGAACATCAAGGACACTAATGACAACGAACCTGTTTTTGACCCCATGTCATACAGCACTGAGGTCAAGGAAGATGTTGCCATAGGAACAAGTGTTGGCATGGTTTCTGCCACAGATATTGATTCTGGTAGGTGTATTGGTCAATTACTTGAAAGACTTGTCATCAATGACATTATGTCAAAACTAATTTTGGAAATTTGAATAGAAAAACTTGTCAGTAGTTGCCAAATTTAGGTTGAGTCTTTCATTTTGTTTTGATGGTCGGCTATTCTAGACTCGTGGTCAAGTAGAACTTAAATAGACCATGTATAGATAATCGCCTATTGTTGAACACTTGAGTTGATGTTTAGTTGATTTATATTGCTTGGTTGCTGTCCCATATCGATTGTTATTGCCCCAGCAGTCTGCATTCAAACATAAAAGGAACTTATACTTTTTTTTTATCTCTTAAATTAGTGGCTTAGCTAATATAAACACAATCCTTGAAAATTAGTATTCCACAAATTTATAATGAATTCACAATAATTAGGATTATATAAATTCTGGATTGCTTTAGTGATGAATAATAATTTTTTTTTGTACAGAATTGAATTAATGACTGTCAAACTAAAATACCATCAATTAAGGTGGAAATACATGATTTTCAAATCGCAGGACGAAGACAATTTATTCAGTGATAATAAAGAGTCTTTTTATTTGATCGTCACTAAGTTAATACCTACATAACATTTACATTTCAATCAACGTCTTTCTTCTTTTCATTTGGGTTTTAGATTAATTCATTTATTCCGAAACCATTTTCTCTCGTAACTCACAGATCCATTTAAAACTGTTGTTCGTTCTTTTTATTGGGACTTTTAGATTAATTCATTTATTCTGAGACCATTTTCTCCTATAACTTACAGATCTAAAGCTGTTGTTCGAGATTAAGGCTTACTTAATTCTATTCAGAAATCGATTTAAAATCCCTTGGTCTGAAAAACATAAAACTTGCTTGTACTGTCAACAAAGAATATTGTTAATTTTCTTCTTTATTTTGATAACCCTGTGTTGTCAAACTAGAAGTTGTAATTGAATTGGGTATCCTGTTTTTTTGTGAGGTCCTAAGGGGGTTGTGGAGACAAAATTTGGCTCAAGTTCTTAACCTTGTTTATAACCTAAACAAAGAAATATGTTTGTTGAAGCATTGCTTTTTATTTAAAGTATCATTTCAGCTGTATCACGTTTATGAGGAGTTTTGATGGAAATTATTTTGTTAAATTGAAAAATAATTGTTTGGCGCCTTTCTCTCACCTTTCCGTAAAATTCATAATTGATTCTATAGGTTACAAGAGAGGTATTATTTTGGTAAAGCTCAAGTAATACTTTTGTATAAAAACGTAAATAATTTACGTTTTATTTTTGGAAAATAATAATTGAAAACTTTATAAAGGAATTAAGTTTGCTTATTTTATATGTCTTTTGTCATTGCTGTACAGCTAGTGTCATTGTTTGCAAAGGGACCACCCCAAAAAGTTTAAACTTATTAAAAATCAGTGAAAGAGAAGGATGGGTAAATGGATAGGTAGTTGACAGAAATCGTACATGAAATTTGATTCAGACGTAGGAAGTCGATATCAAATTTATGGTCCAGAAGTCTTACGGGACAGCGAACACTTTTGTGCAAAAAAAATCATATTGGATGCCCAATATATCAAATTATCATTTGTACTGTATTTTCGACAATAGAGCTTTCAACACATAGAAATGTTTTAAATTTCAATTTCTAAAAAGCGATTCATCTTTCTTTCATTTCTATCGTTTCAATCGATATTTTGTAGAAATCATTTCAAACAAAATGTTGCGTGTTTTGTGAATTCTTGCAAAATTTTAAACCAGGCAAAGTCACGATTTTTGTTTAACTTATTGATGTTAATGATAATTGTTTTGAAAAAAAATAAAGTGTAAATAATTTGTCAAGATTTTGCATTATGATACTGTGGCGTTCATTCAAAATTTAAAAGGCCTCCGACGCAATCATAAATCTGTACCTTTTAAAACAATGGATTGAAACAGTTGGCTTTTTTTTAATACTGTTATTTGAAAAATAGTTTGTTTTAAAATATCTTTGTTTTTTAGTGACCATTGTTCCTTGTGGCGACATTGTGTCATCTTTTAGGATAGCTGTCATTCCGTTATTATGACTAAATTATTGAAAATTTAAATTAGACATAAAGAATGTAATTATTTCAATTTTTTTGCGTGTCGTTAAGGAGATGCATGTGGAAAATTGCTTCAAGTTGTTAAAAAAAGGAGAAAAAACATGATTACAAGTTCTCATGGTTTAACTTAGTCTGACCTCATTTTTTGCTGATTGATCTCATGACGTTTGATTAAATTATCACTGTTCACCTGTGACGTCAAACGTTTGCTGTTGTGAGACTACAAAAAATGAATTAACAAAAATACTGCACTTCAAGGTAAATCGATCTCAAAAGGAGGGTTAGTCCAGAAAGCCTGAATTACAAAATTATGGGGACAATATTTTCTTTCCTTTTTTGGTCAGCAAAATTGAATTGGATATATAAGTTAAATTAGATATAATAAGCACACTGGAAACAAAACTTTCACAGCGTTCACTGGGCGAGGGTATACCTATCCCTTTATCAACAAAATTGCTACAAAATAACTAGGGAAATAATATATTCTGAAGAACAAATTCACACATACTAAAACAATATTTAAAAGACAACATTTTTATAATACGCTGCATTCCTATATGTCAGATTGAAGCAGTTCTGAGTAAAGGAATTGCATAAAGCTAACTAAAAATAGTTTGAATTAACTAAAACTTTAAATCATTTCAAAAATTACAGGACAAACGTTCTGTCACCCCCTCATAAGAGGCCAGATTTGCACTGTATAACCGTCTTATTTTAGTCAAGACAGACAATAAAGGTATTATCAAGTTTTAATCAGTTTTACAGAACCCTGTATTTAAGACATGTGATCTCTTTGTAAATGAAATATGCATTGTTTACACAATTTAAATGAAAAGGGTTTAACGATTAATAAGATACCTTCAACTTTATTAAAAGGATGTTCGTGGCAAAATATTTTTATACACATCCTGTATTTGTCTTTGGAATAATTTCAATTCGTTTCATATAAATGAAAAGATATGTGCGATATACTTCAATGAGAAAGCAAATCCAAATATAGTTAATATATATTGTTTGTCTTTTTCTGTTTAGATTTTTGTTTTAAACAAAGGAGTAATAATGTACAATTAAGTCGTGTTTAAAAACATTATTATTTTGGTAAACAAATTTGGAAGTTATTTCCCTCTTGCAAAGATTTTTTTTATTTCTGTCAAATCTTAAAAGTTCATTTGTTAACCAGTTGGTGTAGGAGAACTTAAAGTTTAGTTAAAATCCAGTATTTAATTAATATAGAAACTTTTTTTCTATAAATATTCCATAGCTTTTAATGTATTTTAATGAAAACATACTCCAAAGTGGCTATGAGTATTTGAAAAGTGGCTTTGGACAGACAGACACTGTTGTAACAGTCGCTCCTTTAAAACCAAATCCGAGAAGTGAACAATGAAAAATTTAAAGTAAATATTTGTCTATGAAGCCCAGTATCTGTTTTCAAATTGGACATTTAAAACGATAAAATAATTGTATTACTTTGTTTGGACTAATTGTATCTTTTGTCATGCTCTGATTGGTCGGATTAAGTTTTCGTAATTTTGTCAGGTTTTTGATTACTATTAAATACTTCATGACTGATTTGTTTTTCAAGTCTGGGTTAAAGGAATGTTTTGAGGCTTGGTTTAAAAAAAGAATGGATGCTAAATATTTAAAATATGTTAATCCATATTTGTGAAAATTAAAATTAATCCACAACTACCGGTATTAATACTTATTTATTTCAAGAAATTGTTACAGTGGAATTAAAATGAATAATGACATATCAATATTTATCCAGTTATTTTAAAGATTTTCTATGAAGGTGTGTAACAATTGGGACATGATGAAACCTTTAATAATTCTTCTAGTATTAGTTTAAGCAAGTTTAAAGTGATTATCAAAAGGTTTCTATATTGATATTAAAGGATGCAATAACAGCAACAAAAATTAAACATAAATAGATGTTTGCAATTTAAAATTTGTGTAGGAAAAGAACTGAACTGAAATGTCTAAAATCCTTGAAATGATACACCGGCTGTTGTGAAGCCCCATATGTGCAAAATGGCAGATCTGTGTACAAGAAATTTTCTGGATGCTTAATTTTCTTCAAATGAGGCCCAATCAGAGGCAGATCTGTGTGCCAACAAGTCTTGGGCTTCTAAACCTTCTTCAAATGAGCCCAAAAGGAAGATCAATGCATAAAGTAGAATTTGGCAGCTAAATTTTCTCTAAAGGATAATTTGCACTCCTTTGCTAGTTGGCTTGATATAGATTCTTAGTTACTGTACCTCTGATTGATTAAAATAACATAAGAAAAGGGTAGCTAAAATAAGTGATCGGCTCCTGATCAGGAGATTTTGTGATCATCATTTAAGACCTATAAACTGCACTTATAACCAGTTTTTCTGGTAATCATTTAAGAGAATAAATTGGTCTGGGTCATAGCTTAATTGATACATCAAGTTGTCAACATTTGACAATTAGATTGAGAACAGCATGTAATTTTCTATAAAAAATTAAACATTAGATTTTATTTTTCTTTGATCAGACATGATTGAACGATGTAAACTTCAGAATAACAGGTTTGAAACAGACAGCAAGGAGTTTTTACCTTGACAAATGCCTCACGAATAAAAAAATAATTATTATTTTATAAGTAAAAGCGAGAAATTGAGATTTTAATTTTGACGCAGGCATGAGTTTTTTTGGACATGAATGTTGATTATGTGTCACAAGTTACCAGGAACCAAGCATCACTGAAAATATTAATTAAAACATTTTTGTGACCTAAATGTAGATTTGCAATCTTGCAAGTTCAAGGTCACATTGTAACTTCAGAGCTAACAGAAAAAAAAAATCATGGTATCATTTCAAAAGTTGATAATCTAGACAATTTAAATCAGTTTTTATGACTTTTTATGACATTTTAATTTCTTTTAAACTCAAGATTATTTCAACAACTTGAGATTATGCACAATTTTTTTTAATTTATGTGTTTAAATTGCAAAACACTTTACAGTATTTTATGATTAGGTTGACATTTGTTAGGCATTAACTGCAGGAAGCTGTCTTCTAAATTTTGTATTTAAAGTGGAAATGTGAAGAATTAAACTGAAGAATGTGATGTTTTTTATCTTTTTCTCCGTCTATATCTAATATGACTCCTGCTTAAATCTTAACCTGTGATTGAAAAAGGAGAAAACAAAAATAAATATAATTTAATTATCTTCTGGTATTATATATGTAAGACTATTTGAATTATTTTATTCCTTGGCATATATTTATATTTTTTGCTCCAGCTTGCTTCAATCATACCACCCAAATTCTTTGACACTTTTCCATAATCTACAATGACCTCACAGTTGTGAATTATCAATTCAAATTGATTCGTCTCATTTTCATATTTTTAGTTTTGAATTGCACAGGTGTCCCTTGTCATAATTACAAGATCTTTGCCTTCACTATTTTACAAGAAAGATTTTATGATAAAATCCCTCCTATTTCATGAAAAATCAAATGAGTATTGAATAGTAAATTTTAGTCACAAGGATTATGTTTGTGCACTAGAAGCAGATGATTGTATTTTTAACAGTTTCACTACTTTTACTGGTTTATTAAGACACCTGTTCAATGGTAAAATTTTAAGAAAATCAAACTTTATTGTAACTGTTCTCATGACATATTTTAAGTTATTTATATTTAGTTATATATAAGCTCTCATCCATAAAGTATAAGAGGTGAGACCATTTATTTATAGCCCTTCTCACAAGACATTGAATAAAAGAAGATTTGAGGTATTGGCAGCATTTTGACAACACAGCAATATGAATACATCTAGATCTACTTATGAGGTCAACTTCATCAGTAAACAAGTATATTTAGAAACCTGAAGTACTAAATCGCCCCCAGATCTTCTTTGTAGTTTCATCATAGAATAATACATGTATTCGTTGAAAACAATTTGGTTGAATAAAGCGAATCCGTTAAAATAATTGCAGAATTTTCTGACTTGATTCTTTAACAAACCCAGATGTGACTTGTCCTCAAAATGCTCATCTAAATGCTATGCATCTTTTCAAATATTTCTGATTAGAATTAATCAAACACACCCTGTCAGGTTCTAATTTACAGATTTATCTTATCTTGTCCTCAGTACCTACATGCAGCTTGTATCCAGATGGGACTTTTCATTTTTCTTCAGGAAGAAAAATGTCCAAATTCATTATAAATGCCAGCTTACATAAGCTTTACATATGATTAACAGATAAACTATCTGGTTTGTGTATGTTTTCCATCTGTACTATGCATTAAAGAGATAAAATTTATACATTCTGAGGTGAGATTATGACAGGGTAATAATTACTTGGTGTAGAAAATATGATACATGCAGTTTATAATCTTTGAAGAATTGAAATATGCTTCCTTTGGTATATATCATGTTCTATAATGTATGAGTATCCTAGATTTTAAATTCTAAAATTTGGTTCTGGAAATTAATCAAGATATTCAAAAGGTTTGCCTGATTATTTAAAGATTTATTTGTCTGCAGATATCAAAGTTGTACATACCAAAATATTAACACAAAACAAATTTAAAACTCCAATGAGTCAACATAGTTAAAGAAATGTCATAATCAATATACAGAAAATTGTTTCTTAGTACCTCCGTCTCAGACATTATCATATACTATAAAGAAAAAAAGATTATAACAGTTCTTTGGAATTCTTTTAAAAATAAAGTGCGGTTCTCTGAAAATGTTTTTTATGCATTCAAATTATCTGCATTTTTAATTGTCCCTGTATCAAAATATGGCTTCTTTTACAGAATTGTCCTTCCTTATTATAATAATTTTAAGGGCACCCAACTTTGTGTCCTATTTGCACTGCCTATTGAAAGCAAGTTTGATATTAATAAGGAATTTAATGATACAAGAATAGTGAATTAGATGGCAGAATAGTCAGAATTTGAAAGTTAATTTATTCACTTTTTGAAAAAAACTATGATACGCCAGATTCCTTACAATTCAATTATTTGTTATTACAATATTTGTTCGGCAGATGAGGGTACGAAACTAAACAAGATCAGTTTAATTTAAATCTTAACATGTTTCTCCACTCCTATGAGCAAACGTGTGTAAAAATCCCCTTGATGAAAATCATTGGGCAGAAAATGCTATGTTCAAAAATACATCTCACTTTTAATAAGTAACATCTTTTAAAACCATTGAAAAATGGGGTTTCTAATCATTTTTTGTGGTGTATGATCGTGTATAACACCTCCCAAGACAAAAATAATGTTGTTATCTGACTTCAGCCTGTGTTATATAACGGTTAACAACTTATTACATGATAAGGTGCAAAGGAAATGGCTTTCTTGTCTAAATTACATAGTAAATATGTTGGCACTGATATGTAATACTGGCATTATCAGGTTTTGTAGGTCATAAAATCAGAATTTATTTGAGCCATTGTTATCTTGCAATTCTTTTGTGCTTGTGTCTGTTTTGTTGCAATAACGTTTATATATTTTAGAAAGTAAGAAACAAACCAGATTTAATAACGAATATAAATCTGTTTTTAGACTGTTACAACTTTTCCTAAATTATCATATTGCTTCTTTGAAGTTTGCATCACTTACATTGGTTTGACAGTACATTTTTTTAAATTTTACAATGCTTTTAGACAACAGTGGCAGATCCAGGGGGAGGTTCCGGGGTTGGACTGGATCCTCTTTTTTTGGACAATCAATGCATTTAAATGGGTTCATAATAGTTAGAACCCCCCTTTTAAAAATTGCTCGTTCTGTATCTGGATAAACCGATTATAATTTAAAAAATGAAAAAAATATTGGCAAATCATGATTTTCTGTCTATAATTGTTGAAAATCTTATGTTTCTTTAATTCTTCTAACATTCCATTACTGGTACAAATTTAAGAAACAAACAATTTGGAGACCAAAATTCTTTTCAACAACCGTTTTCTAAAGAAAAAATGTCAATTTTCTTCATGCCAAATTTTCACCAATCTTCTACACATTTTGGCTGTTGTGACATACATTTCAATCTTTCTTGTCTAGTAAATATGTAGGCATTGATAGAGAAGGTGTCTTGTATTGATGTTTTCATGATGTGTATGAGAATGGAATAGATCAGAATTTATTGATGGGAAATGCCTATCTAGTTATGTTATCTTTCGTTATGTTTTCAAAGGTGTTGGCACCAAATTGGCATGTTTTCCAGATTAACTTGTTAAATTTTTAAGCAACTGCAATTCTGTTTTGAGAGCGTCGATTTAATACATTGTTGTCTAAGATTTATGCTTATTGTATTATCTTATGTCTCTAGAATTGGACTTCAGTCAGAATTGAAATGTGTTATGTTTCGTGTTGTGAATTCTAGCTCTTTTAAATTTATGAGGCAATATTCCCTAAAATTTGTTAAATTTGAAGCAACTGCATTGTGTTTTGAATGCATTGATTTGAATTGTCTTTAGAATTCTTCAGGCAAAATAAAAAAAAAAATGCATGTTTCATTGTGTCTGGTTATTTGAGTATATGAGGCAACATTAAATGCCTAAAATGTGTTGCCCAGATTTATAAGTGGAATTAATGCTATTATCACTGCTAATTAATGTATGTATCGCTTAATTTTGGCTTATGTTCACAAATTATTTGTCTTTGTCTTTTACAGCTAATTTCCTAATGCATGTAGAGGAAGACTTTGGTTAGCTTGCTTGCTTTGTATATGGACCATAATTTGCTATTGGGCTCCGTTTCCTATAACTATAGAAAAGTGATAAAATGTGAATTACTGTAAGAAAAGTTGTAACTACATCTAAAGATGCCATTATTTTTATCAACATACAAGTGTATGCTACTCTTCCCTAGAAAAAAAATTGAAAGTAACAAATTTCAAAGATTATACGACCGTGTTTGTGTGTCGTTTCTCGCGTTACTTTTCGCGTCCGAAGTGCATAACGCTGACTAATTTATAGATAATCGTCACCGACAAATTCGTAATTTTTGCTTTAAAATAACAAAGAACATCGACCAATAAGAATAGTGAGAAGAAAATGCCGAGAACTATAAGTATTTCTGTAGCAGGTGTAAGAACACTGTCGTTATTTTGGTTTCCCATTTCGTAACGCACATTTTAGATGGTTTAATCTGCTTTGTTGTAAAAGAATTCTTTGCAACAATATGCAAATACGAACTCTCGCGAGATGTTCAAACAGGTAAATCAGAGATGATTTACATTCTTGTTTTGTTCTTCGTAATAATTAAGTTAGAAAATGACGTTATCGTTATGCGTTACATTTCACACGAAACAGAAGTCCATTTATTTATTAAAATTGTTTTTGTCGTTAAGTTCTAATCATTTCCGGTCATACGTGAAACATGTGACTAACATGTGATCACGCCCTTACAGCCGGATATACGAAATACTAGGTCTAAACATTGTATTTGTTTCCAACGGGATGTAAGCAAACATAATATGTAGGCTTGTTTCGTCTTGTTTAAAAAAGGAAAATACAATTTTCAAAGAGATTGCGCCGGGGATCTATTATTTTTCCTGTGTGCATAATGTTACATACGATCTTGTGTGAAAATAAATGCCCAATGACTTGACAAAATCGATTTCAGATTTGACCAACATTTTAACACACTTCGTTTCCCAATAACGATGTAAAGGGTCCTTGGAAAATTCAATCGAAATTAAGTCTCCTATCATGGTGCCGATGTTCGTTGGATTGATTTAGCTTCAGCAGTAAATATTACTGGATATTTTAGGTGAATAAAGATAATTTAATAAAAAATACATGTTAATGTACCGTTACACTTGGAATGTACAAAGTTGGTATCTTTGTCACAATTTTTAATTAATTTTTTTTATTCATGTTTTGCAAACACTTATCAGAAACGCAATAAACTTGTCAAAGGAAAAGTAAACTTTTACCATGCATGACTTGAAAGGAAGTACTTTATTGATTTTAGCCCACTAAAGTAGGTTAAAATGTGGAAACCATGTAGATGGTGTACAGGTCACAAATATCACATGGTGCCTATTTTAAATAAAGATGCTAATTCCAATTTAAAAGTTGTTTTCTTTACTGGATTTAAAGAATTTTACATTACCAATGATTTGGAATAAATTGTATATAACTGGAATTTCAAAACCAAATATAAATACATTTTTTTTGGCTAAAACATCAAGATACAACGATTATGGTATCCTGTATCAATGAAGAAAATACGGAAATTCCTGAATAAATTGTACTAATTGTTTTCAAAACAAGCACATATTTAGGAGTTTTATAACACTGTTACATTTAAGATGGATTTTAAGAAAAAGTATACTGTTCAGATCATTTTAAGCAGATTTTGCAATAAAATAAAACTAAAAAAATGCTTTCGGTTTCTTATGGTTTCCTGTTGCGTTTAAAAAAAACTTTAATTTAACATTGAAAAAAGATTTTAAATATTAACATGAAGCAAGTAACACTAGTAATGGTGTTCATTTATGTCTTTTGAAATATATTGTGCAAAATAAAGAAAATAAAGATTGGTTTCCTGTTTTGTTTCCTGTCACGTAAACGGTGAATCAAAATGTATTAATTTTTTCTCGAAAAACTCAATTGTTCCATTAATACTATTCTAACATCAACACAACCCACAGAATAAAAGTTAAAGTTTTAGAACTTATAAAAAGGGATACAAAAAGAAACCAAAGGCCGAATACCAAATTATGGTCCATATTGTACAATTATATTGGGATAATGTCCAATTAAATTTAAATATGATATGTACAGGTTTAACTATGTCAAATATATATTGTTTGGAGATGTCACTCTTAATTACAAAGCTTGAATAAACAATTATACAAACAAAGCAAGCAAGCCAACCAAACGTTTACTCCACAAGCATTAGGAAATCACCTGTAAAGGAGTAGGGAATGAATGGTATTCTCTTGTCAATGGGAAAACTTAAATCATCTTGCCTATGTTTTATGAATTTGTATTTTTTTCTTTGTAGGATTAAACGGTCTGATCCACTATGAAATCTTTGATGGTGACTCACAAGGCCAGTTTGGAATGGGAAAAGAGAATGGAACTCTATACACCACAAAGAGGCTTGACCGTGAAACAACAGCAAACTATAGCCTTACTGTATTGGCTATTGACCAGGCAGAATCTCCTAACATTAAAAGAAGCACAACCACTCAGGTATAGTATTGAAAACATGAAACCAAATTAAATTACAAGACGTAAAATATTGAATTGACTTGTTCAGATTGATGGTCGCATTGCAGTCATGTCAACTCTCTTTTTACATTGTCTTAAGACTAGCTATAAGACTTTTATATAGATTTGTCAGTAAATAGTTTACAATAATTGGACTTTGATGAGGTTGATAAAAAATTTATTAACCCCCCAGAAAGGATATTTGAGAAGGCCACGTACATGTAGAGGGAGAATATCATATCTTATATTTCAACCAAACATATCTGCTTTGTTAATACTAGCCTTTATGAGCTATACTATTCATAAAATTTACTTTATCAAAATGGACACTAAAAAATGACCCCCAAAAAAAGAAAATTAGCGAGACCTCATTTATATTGCTGAGGAAAATAACTATCTTGGGTGCACATAGTTTATCAAGTAGGTTTAAGCTTAGCTTATGAATGCATTTCTTTGAGAGATATATTGTTAAAAATGAATTAATCTATTTATATATTGTTCCTTCTATATTTTAGGTGACTGTTATTGTTAAAGATGTCAATGACAATGCACCAGTGTTTCTCACACCATCAGTGATGTCTGTTCCAGAAGACAGGCAGATTGGTAGCGTGGCTTTTGTCGTTAAAGCAGAAGACAAAGATATCGGTGACAATGCTGTCATCAATTTCCTTCTCTCCTATCATCCACAGTCACCATTCAGGATAAATCCGTCAACTGGAGAAGTTATAGTCAATACAGCACTGGATAGAGAAAGTACACCCAACTATACTGTTACCGTCTCTGCTTCTGACAATGGAAAAACAGCTAAGACATCTTTACAGTCGCTAATGATTAAAATCAGTGATGTCAATGATAATAAGCCTATATTTAATCCTACGTCCTACAGTAGAATAATAGCAGAAGATACAAAAATTGGAACAACACTCAAAACGGTCACTGCAACTGATCGTGATGAAGGATTAAACGGTAATGTGCGCTATTTCATTGTTGATGGTGATCGAAATTTTGATTTCACCATCGACCAGAGCAGTGGTGTTATTCGTATACAAAAGAATTTGGATTACGAACGTGTGCAAACATATTCACTGAGGATACAAGCCGAGGATAGTGGAAGTAATACACAATCTGCATTTGCAGATGTTACAATCAGTATACTGGATGTGAATGATAATAAACCAGTTTTCGTTAATTCACCATATTATCCTCTAGTTCAAGAAGAGGCTGACAATCTTCCAGTCCATGTTCTGCAAGTTTCCGCTCGAGACGAGGATTCTGGGAATAACAACAGAGTTACATATGGATTTCGTGAAGGAGATAAAGTTAATGGGGAAGTAGTGTTTAGGATGAATAACACTTCAGGGGAGATAACTTGTCTAAAGAAATTGGACCGAGAAGAGCGTGAGGAGTACCAGCTAACAATAGTAGCTTTTGATTCAGGTAAGTCTGGATAAGAAACACATAACTATGAATAAAGGGGGGTACAAAACATATGGAAGTTAACTTTTTAATCGCAAATCATTAGTTAAATAAAATCTAAAATTTACACTAAATTTATAAATTTTGGCATTACCAATTTTTGCAGTTTTCATTGCTAAAGTCTGAAACAAATTATTACAGTAAAAAAAGTGCAAAGTCATAAATCCATAAAAATTGGTACTCACGAAAAAATAAATAAAATACTGCATGTACAGTTTATATGGTGTAACAGTAACTTTAAATATTTCTATATTTTGTGAGACAAAATATTGTCATATCTTTGTGGAATACCTCCCAGAAAGAAAAAAAAAGAAAAAGGCTTTCAGGACTAATTTTATCAGGAAGTTCATCACTGGCAACAAAATCTTTTTCACCGCATAGGTGTGAAATAAATTATGTTTTATAGTACCTGTAAAATTTACCTTGGTATCCTTTCATCAGAAGATTATTTTTTAAGTACTTTTCTTTTGCCGAAAGGATTGTTTTATTGATAAACCTGTTGCGATAAGAGCATTATTAGATGAAATATTCACTTAAAATTCAATTTTCTGCATTTTTACCTTGATTTTTTATCTGACCTAACGGCAAAGCTTAATAGAGCTGATAATTTTATCATGTATGATCTTACCGCAGGATTTTTTGGTGTTCATGTATTGTGTAATTTCAGTCTCGAAAAAATGATGTTCGAAAAATTAATTAACTTAACAAGTTGAGTTGAATTGTGTAAAAAATCTGATAACCGAGAATTGCACTTAAAAAAAGATTAGAAAGGGATCTTGTCAAATTAAATATTGAAAATAGAAATAATTTCATGACCACAAATTTTCAATTTCATTGTCAGATTAGAAAAAAAGTGATTAAAAGTGTACTCTGTTTTCATTTAATTGATAAAATTTAAATAAGATTGAAATGTTTTTTAACAGAAAGAAATTTAAAAATATGACTCAAAGATTTGGCAAAAAGGGAGGTAATTGTTGCTAGTAGGATTGTGCATGGAGGGTGAAATTTGAGTGTCATCCTTTTTAATTTTTTTAATTTTATTAGCATTTGATGCAGGACTTTAATATGTTAATTGATTTTAAAAGCTACTCAAATGATAAAAAACACTTATGATTCTTAATCATTAAATTTGTCTATCACTGAAAGATGTCTAAGCAATAAGAATGATTTAATGTTAGATTTAATACAAAACTGAATTATTTTGAATTATAAATCTTTATTTTGATGTAATTTTAAGCTATTATGCAACTTAAATAGCACTTTCATGTGAGAAAAAATAACTCATATTGAATGAAAATTGCTTGAGGCTTTTTTGATATTTTAAGAAGATTAGTTTTGCAGAAGTGGCTTATATAATGACGATTTGTGATTATGATTGGCAGATCTTTGGCTGTTGATTCAGCTTGGTCATTTCAACTTTGTTTATTTATTTCAAATCTACTTTCGTTACTTTGTTACAATGTTAAAGGTATTGTTTATCAAAGCTCAGAGAAACATTTTGAAAACATTGAAAAATGCAGGTTTTTATCTTGACTTTTCAAATTCTTTGTTAAAACTTGAAAAATGATTGGAATTTTTAACAACTTGAAATTGATTGTTTATATGATAAGCTGTGGTTTGCTATTTATTTACTTATAAAGAAAAGAAGGAAATAAAAAATACACTGAACTTCAGAAAAGAATATATAACAACTTCAGTACATACTCACCTGGCAAATAAAAGTATGAAACATTGATTCTGCACAAATAAAAAAAAAAAATGTTATCATTTTTCTGGTTCTTCCTGAGTATAAAATCTTTAAGATTAAGATACGTGTACGCTCATTTTTCTGGTTCTTCCTGAGTATAAAATTTTTAAGATTAAGATACGTGTACGCTCATTTTTCTGGTTCTTCCTGAGTATAAAATCTTTAAGATTAAGATACGTGTACGCTCATTTTTCTGGTTCTTCCTGAGTATAAAATTTTTAAGATTAAGATACGTGTACGCTCATTTTTCTGGTTCTTCCTGAGTATAAAATTTTTAAGATTAAGATACGTGTACGCTCATTTTTCTGGTTCTTCCTGAGTATAAAATCTTTAAGATTAAGATACGTGTACGCTCATTTTTCTGGTTCTTCCTGAGTATAAAATTTTTAAGATTAAGATATGTGTACACCTATGTCATTGTTATTGACTTTGACTAGTAATAAGTTTCTACAACCAAGCATTGATGTTCATTCAGAGGTTTTGTTTTGCCCTTTTTTGTGGTCTCTTATTTTCTTTTTCTTTTAGAATCAATTTGGACTTAAGGAATATTTGTTTTATTATAACAATAAATGCTACAATTTGAGATTGATCATGTAGATTCTTTGCAAAAATTCTCCCATTTACTTAACACTGGGATTGGGACATACATGACATAGACAAGATAGAGGTTTGATATGATTCCATGCTCAGAGCTGACATTGCTGCCTTTCAGTACCACATTTTAATATGCCTATAATCTCTCTCTCTTTAAGAGTACTTTTAACTCAGTGCCAAGAACAAAAAAATGAAATACAATGATTATTCAATCTTCAAAGGCATTTAACCCTTTTCGACTCTTTTAAAACCCTATATTGATTTATATGCAGTATGCGGAATGCCTTTATTAAACAAAACAAGAAACAGATATCAAAAGATCAAAAACAGTTTATATATCCGACCTAGTATTTTTTCTAATAATTTCTACTTTTGCAAATTCCTTGTTATTTCTGTCCTGAATGAAAAAATCCATTAATGCAGATTGTATTTGCAGAAAATTTCACAAAAAACATGCACCGTAATTTATGCATTATGAAAACATTCACATTCAATTACGAACTCACAAAAAACATAAGAAGAAGATTAAGTAGCAGAATTTGTTATTTAGTAATTAAATATGGTTATGACACTTTATGAATTTGTACAAAGAGCCTGGGTAATTGTTTGTGTAATGTTGTAGAAATGCATTTATTACGAAAAACCCATGTTGAGCATTCTTCCTTGTCTAGATTTGCCAATTTGCTAATCTAAACCACTTTGTTTTTACTTCTCAGCTGGTGGTGTAATTGAAAACGATTGTAGAGTACTTTCATTTGAAAAGCTTTTGTTAGTTGTCTTTCCCTAACCATGTTATTAAGAAAATGCATTTTGATTCCAAAAGTACTAAAGGGAGATAATTTATGATTTGTTGGACTAAAAGTCACTTTTGTCTTATTTTTGTTGTTAATCTATTTGGATATATTTGAAAATAAATAAATCCTGAGATATTGTTTATAAGATAGCCTTTAAAAGTTGTTTTATTTAAGTCAGAAATATGATAGAAGGTCTAAACAGAATGTTATGTTCTAGAAATGGGAGATAACTCTTTAAAAATGTGAAACCTGTTTTTTCCTTTGTTTAACATTGTCCTTTACCATTTTTGTGATCTTAAATATATTTTTTTCTATATTTTAATAACATAGATTTAAAATTGATTTACATGAATATTCTAGGACTGAATTACTGATACTTTATGATAATTTATGGAAGATTGTACCAAGGGGGAAAATGATAAAAGTTGTGGATCAGTATTATTATTAGGAACTGATCTCAATATACATGATATATCTGTATTTCCGCTGGAAAAAGTTGTGACAATCAGACTCACCCTTAAAAAAAAAGACTTCAAATATTGGATTCAAAGCAATTCTGATAAAGGGCACTGACTAAAATTTTAACAAGAACAGTTTGTTCTGATTAATGTGGTTTTAAAATAACAAGCATCAAAGTTGTCAACGGCAGGACATAACTTGAACTGTCTGTGTATCTCGTCTCTTGTCTTGTTAGACCTTGTCCAAGTTCATATTCAGTCACCTTTGAACAATTCAAAGAATTTATTGCTTGTAATGGGAAAATAAGGTCAGATGTAAAGACCAATGAAAAAAATGCTTCACAGACATGCATCCTGTATAACTTGATAAAGTTGGATAATTTATAAAGTTCAGAAAACTGTAGAAAAACATTTTATAGTCTTTTGTTTGCAAGATTGACAAATCTGAAATGATTGTAAAAATAGCTGAGATTCATTTTTTTACTAATAGTTTATCATAAATGACAGGTGACTATCTAAGGTAATTTTCGTGGTGTAAAAAGTCCCTGAATTAATGTTTTTTCTTGATGGATGATAAAAAAACGAAAAGGTTGAAGAAACTTGTAAAAAGGTGGACTTTTTATACACAAAAATTGCATGATTTAGCCGAATGTCTGCAGTATGTCCTTGTCTGTTAAGATACAAAGTCGTTTAACAAATGAGAAAGTATTTATCATTATTTAAGAAAAGCATGCTTACATCCCTAGTCCATATTTACAGCATGCAGTGTTATACTTTTTTACCCCAAAATACAACAAACAAAATTTTTAGAACTACACTGTTAATTGACCTAATCAGAAGGCGTTGGTCTTAAATACATGTTCTTTAAAAGTTTAAACAAATGTTATTTTAAATGGTATCATTTACTTCTAATTTATGGGCCAAATATTTAGGTACCACATATCCACCCCCATGTATGTCCTTAAAATTACCTTTCTTTGTACTTATAATAATCATGACAATATTGTAAAGTACTAGACAAGTTTTTCCGAAAAATTCAATTCCAAAATTTTATAATTGTAATTGCCAACAAAAATTATTGCAGATCATATTTGTCTTTTAAATATGAATAGGATATTATGTTTCATAAGCAAACTATCTGTATGAGTGCAGTGTGAAACTTAATAGAATTAAAATCTTGAAAATCCTCGAGTTAAAAAAGTGTTCAAGTGTTGACAGACCGGATGAATCTCAAGTTTGAAGCACCATTGAATTGAGTTAGGACACTCCAGAACAAACCAATGTCATCAGAAGCCTTATGATAAAGACGTCTCATGCAAGTAGTCTTTAAAATAGGTTTTAATCAATTTATTTGAAAAATGGATCTCTGCAGGTTTGCTTTAATGATATTTTTAATCATAAGGGTACTTCACTCTGAAGCAGGAGTTGATAGTAAGAATGGTTTGAGTGGGTAGAGATAAAGCGTATGTCAAGTTTAACTCAGAAATGTCTGCACTTTCTTAGCAGTTAAATTTAAAGATTATTTATTTGTGGTTTTAAAAATATATAATAGATAACTTTGACTCAGACTTTTGATTTTCTAATTTTTTTGTTGAATGAAATTTTGAAATAAATTGCATGCGTGACATTCATGACATTAGAACATTTCTTTTCAACTGAACCCAACTCATTTTAACAAGATTCTTAATTTCTTCCATTGTAAGATGCTTGCATTAAAGAAACTCTGACCAAAAAATTTAAAACTGATTCACCTTGTTAAAAAAAGGTAAACAGTTGAATTAAGTTTTTACTGTAAATATTATAAAACTCTGCAAGGACTCAGGTTTTTTTTAACATTAAAATGTACTTCCATGTTCTCTCCATGTAATGGGACATATTTATCAGTAATACATGTGCATGTATTTGCACATTAAAGACCACAGTATAATATATTAAAATTGTCAGTTTTTGCAGACAATTTATTATTATGATTCAAGATTCTTTTAAGTTTATTTGTCAAATTAAATTGATTTATTGCACATTAAGAACATATTAAATGAAAACTTAGGAGATTTCCTTTTACCAAGATTCCTATGCTTTATGATGAATGGAAAACAAACCATCCACCTGCTGGGGAACACATGTTTGTAGTTTTGTGAGAAGTAGATTTTAATTAACAGTTAATTATGTTCTCAAAAGTTGGTTAAATGTTTATTAAACATAGAAAATTAAATGGTGAGTTTGTTGTGTAATATATCAAAACTCATGAAAATATAATCTGTTCTCATGCTGGTTTATATGATATGAAATCTGTGGAACTGTAAAGTCTAAGCTATATCATGTATATTAATTGTCAGTTTTCTTGCTGAAGTTCTCTCTGAGTAACTGTCTCAGTTGGCTTCTTGCACCAAATAAATCCCCCAAAAACAACATGTAATGGTAAAGCTTTATATTATTAGTTTTCTTGCTGAAGGTTTGGTTGTTTTCTCTCGGTACTGTCTCAGTGGGCTTCCTGCACAGGAAAAACATAAAAAAAAATCAGGCAGGTGAATGTAAAAACTATAAAAATCACATGACAATAAACACCAATTTAACAAACAATTAACAAACAATACAGATTTATTTCTTTTCATGTTTTACTACAAAGTCCTGCATTACAGAAAATTTGTCCGTACTTTATTTGGATTTTTAACTTTTTTGGATTCGAGTGTCACTGATGAGTCTTTTGTAGACGAAACGCACATCTGGCGTATATATAAAATTTAGTCCTGATATCTATGATGAGTTTATTTGTACTTAAATTGAAAATTTAAGATTCACCTGTCATTGCCTGTTACCAACTAATTGGACAAATAATTGTATCCCATAAAACAACTGAATCCGCAGTATCCATCATGTTCATGGTATTGTTTAACAGTTCTTTCCTTACAGCGGATTCCATTGAGTGTGTAGCTAAAGGTAATATCTTTGGTTAGCTTGCTTGTTTGCTGAACCGTGAAGTCATTGTTAGGTTAGGTAAACTACCCTACTTTATAAATAGACTAAAATAGACTAGTCCTTCAGAAAACCATCTATCTGTCTGTTGGACTATGCTACTTTGAAAGGAGGGTAGTATACCTCACCTAATAATGACTAGCTAATGATACCTTTAGCTACACACTCAATGGAATCCGCTGTAAAACTATGGTCATTTAACAGCCAACAATCAATCAATCTTTAAAACTATAAATGGGCCGGAAGAATCATGTCTAGTACCTGAGTTTTGGTGTACCTATTTTTGTTATATTGCATTACTTTGTACATTTATTTGAAATTAGTCCAGAATGATAAGTTACTATAATGTACAAAATGACCTCATAAATAGAAAAAAAAATGTATAAAGTTTGTCGTTTACATTAATTACCAAGCACTGTTATAACCTTTGATGTTTTTGCACCAGTTCATTGCATTTAAGTTCAAATGTGTATCATGTCTCATGTCTCCATTATTTTGACCTTATAAGGTTCACTTTTAATTTGTTTTGTCGCAATGTTGAAACTGTACAGCAAATATTTTTGTACACTGATTTTATTAGTTGGTGTATGTTTCAGACTTTGGACTAATAATAATTAATTATATATAACATGTCAGGTTTTAATGAAAAGATCCATTTAATTTTTAAATGTTCTCTAATTTGATTTGAATGAAGAAATGAAAACATCCCAAGTTCATACAGAATTCAGGTTTTAGTTCAGTCAACTTTGTAGTTTGATTTACAACCACTGGCTTTGAAAAGAAAGAGACTATAAAGTTTATTAATTCAGGACACAACTAAACTCTCTTTATGCAGTTGACAACATAGTAAACTAAGGAATTGTGTTTTTTTTTTAAGTTCAAATTTATGCTTTAAACAATGCAAACATTGATTAAGCTCACACTTCTCTGCATGTTCAAGACGGCTCCAAGCAAATTGCACCATTTTGGACGGAAATTTTTAATACATAACAATTATGCTACATTACACATCCATAAAATAGAGTATACAAATTTAAAAAGTGGGGGAGAAGGCAGTACAATCATCAAAATACTTATACACATTTTTGGCATCATATTCAAGTCATTTTTCTTCTTAATTTTAAAAAGAAACTGGTCCTTTTAGCCCTAATAAAATACATGAGAACTAATTGCTCATGTTTCAGCCATTTTCTTGATGTCTCAAATATATATAAAATATATTTAACTGATATGAAAAGAGTAGACATTTATACATCATTTTTTTGTGTTTTTAATGTCTCAAACATGCCTCAGATGACAGTTGACATTATCATTAATCAATGTGTGAAACTGTACCTTTATAAAAACTACATTTAAGTATTAAAAAAAAAACAATGTAATATAAGTATTTAAACTGTGAAAGTTGAGGCTATAAATGTTACTATGGTAACTGTACATTTCTTAAAAATTTGTAACTGAATATGAATGACGAAGAAATGTCTATGATTTATTGAAAGAATTCAGCTACCACAACAAATCCTTTTTTGTCGCAAAAGTATATTTTATTGACCATAAAAATGTGTTTAATCTGTTAGTTTCATTTTTCTCGAGTTAGTACCTTTTTATGACTGCATTCTATACAAAGTACCAGACTCCATTACAAAACCTTTGCCCTCAGATTGAATTTTATTTTGTCATTTCTTTTATATTAAACTGTATTTATGTTGCTTTCAAGTAACAGTTTTGCTAACAAAAGATGTTGAAAATATAATTGCCGTGTACTGGATAACTTTAAACGTGAGGAGACAAATTTCAAATATTAAGTTGATTTAAATCCTCGAGAAGCTAATGTTGTGTAGTAATTTGGAAACGTTATTAAAAAGGGGGAAATGTTGCAAAGATTAGATATAGTTGACTTGATAGGTTTAAGAGTTTTTAATGTTTTACTTTGAAGTGAAGGTTGTACCACTTGGAAGATATTAAAATTGTGGAAAATATCACATTTTTTCAAAGTACATTTTTTTGGCATAAATTATTAGATATGGATTTTGAAGTTGGGTTTTAAGATAACATATTTTTAAATATGATTTTTAGACTGAGCTTTATTAGGAACTGGATTTTAGTATTAAATTATTATTTTCTTCATAACAATTAATCAGGGCTTTTGACTCTTAAAATTCAGAAAAGCTAAACTTCATATTTTTTAAGGACACAAAACATAATTGATATCCATGCAATGATTTAGAAGCAAATATGTTAAACAAGTGAACTAGTGCATTTTCTTGACATTCTTTTCAACATTGTATGTATTTAATTTCATATTTTTAAATGGATGCATGCCTGGTGCAATATTCTTTTATGGTTAGGTATTTAATATGCACTGAATAATTTTCATGGCACAAAATTGTTAATAAGTATATGATAATGTTACCTTCTATAGAATTTAAAGATGAACATGGCATTAAATTTACATGATAGAGTCATAATAACGCAATATACCGAGGCTATTAAAAAATAATAATTGAAAATATATTTGTAATCTTGTCACATTCAAAGTCATAAATATATAAAAAATAAAATCATGTGCTTTTGAAGAAAAAAATTAATTAGTTTCGGTAACATGTACAGGTAGATACCCTTTGAAAGTTTTTAATATAATAAATTTTTAAAGTCAGTGCAAAATTAAAATTCAATGAAAGTTAATCTATCCAGTTGTAACATTTCACAAATGTTTCATATTTACAAATATTGTTTCACATTTCTTAATTCCGTCATCTTTTAATATTATTGCTTATTACATGTATGTTTGGTCTTTGTTCATTTTTGAAGGTCATATCATGGCATAAAGTTGTTTTTCATCTTTGTGCTTTAATGTTCTTTGGTTGATAAGTTGTGCCCAAATATAGGAAAAGGGGGGAGGAATTATGAGGCCTCTTTCTGTTCATCATCTTTGAAACATGGTTTCCTATATTGACACAGATTCTTGCTATTTATATATATGTAGTTTCAGTTGAAAAAACAACTACTGTGGATTCATGTATTTTCATGGGTACCAATTTTCGTGGATTAAGGAAAATTTGCATGTTCGTTGATATTTGATTTCGTGGTTTTGCAGAAATCTGCTTACTAGCCTATAGAAAATGTGATATTCGTTGAACATTTAATTTCGTGGTTTACCTGTTCCCATGAATACCACGAAAATTGATATCCAACGAATAATAATGAATCCAAAGTAAACCAGATGTGTTTGAATAAATCGTAATTCCAAATCAGAAGTGCAACTTTCAGAGGTACTTCCATTGCCAATAAATCAAACAATAAAGTAACCAGAATTTAATTGAATGAACCTTTTAAAGAAAGTTGAAGAAACAATAAACTGTACATAAATTACACCTAAAATACAAGCAGTAAATGTGTGCATTGCAAAACTTTGAAGACTAATAATATTTCAACATCAATCAATTCATTTCATTCATGAACTTGATGATATATTTACAGTAGAAATATAAGGGCTAGTATAGATTATAACACAATGATTGATTGATTGTTGTTTAATCCACATTCAGCATGATTGGCTATATCATGGTTGTGAGTTTATTATTTGTGGAGGAAGCTGGCATGCCTATAGAGAACTTATTTACAACCTTCTGCAGGGACACTGGATGTGGGGTTCACATTCACAACATCTAGAGTTGTGATTAGTTATTAAGACCTCTCAGCCATCAAGTTTTATTTATAATTCTGATAAAAATAGAAAATGCACTTATGATATGCAGTAGAAGTAATTCATATTCTTCTTTAATTTACAGGTAGCCCAAGTTTGACAGGCACTGGAACTGTGATAGTCAAAGTCCAAGACATCAACGATCATTCTCCTGAATTTGAGCACAGTTCTGTTTATGTCGGCCATATTGAAGAGAATCTTCCAGGCAGCTCACTGATCCTGACGGTCAAAGCCACAGACAAAGATACAGGACCCAATGCACAAATCATGTAAGTTGCCACAGCAACAAGTCAGTTGCCATAGCAATGAAAGTAAGTTGCCACAGCAATGAGATTAAGTTGCCACAACAATGAGATTAAGGTGCCACAGTTATGAGAGTAAGTTGCCACAGCAATGAGATTAAATTGCCACAACACTGAGATTAAGCTGCCACAGTTATGAGAGTAAGTTGCCTCAGCAATGAGATTAAGTTGCCACAGTTATGAGAGTAAGTTGCCACAGCAATGAGATTAAGTTGCCACAGTTATTAGATTAAGTTGCCACAGTTATGAGAGTAAGTTGCCTCAGCAATGAAATTAAGTTGCCACAGTTATGAGAGTAAGTTGCCACAGTAATGAGAGTATTTAGTTGCCACAGCAATCAGAGTAAGTTGCCATATGAACGAGGCTAAATAATTGTTCCTTTACAATATGTTTGAAAGAAGGTGATAATCTTTTTGCAGGATAACATCTTCCAACATTAACAACTTTTAAAGTACTGTTGAAAAGCCTGATCATGAGAAGTTTATTTTTTTTGAGGGGGGTTAAAATGACTACAGAGACTTGACAACCAAGGAGATACACAATGAAGAAGGGCAGTAAAAGGGAAAACCCCAAATGAAAATAAAGAACAAGATTTACAATTCATACTGAAACCCCACTTAAAAGGCTTAAACGATATGTCACAAATTTCTTTTGTCACTTTTAATTTACTGAAAAAGAGAGGATATAAAACTCTTTATATTCTCCAACTTATAATTATATTAGTTGACTCAGGATCTTAGTCTCTTAGACCCCAAGGCTAAAATTTGCATAAGTGGTCATAAAAACCTATGGCATTTAAGATTTGTTTTGTTTCTAGAGAAAAATACAAGTTTTAAAGAAAAACAATCATGATAAAATTAAAATAAGACATTGATGTTGCTGGGAGAGTTTAATATATAAGTTTATTGACTATAATACTTTATTCATGACATGCACAAATATGTGCATTTCAAACTTATATAACTGTCTAATAAATTTCAAATTTCAATTTCAATGCTTTATGTAAAGAATATGCATATTTTAGTCCTCTTTTCACCTTAACAACAATTAAGTATAGCTATTGAACACGAAGTATTATCGTTGCACCGGCTTTGAATATGACGAACTTTGATAGAGAATTGATTTAGCTTTAGCAGCTAGTGAGTTATTCTGGTTGAGCTTAAAGATTTACTAATAAGGCTATTTTATTTGTTAACATGATTCAGCGGGATTTGTCTAACGGGGACACTGAGATTTGATTTTAATGGAAATACATTATCTTAAGTAAATACTCAACAGTCTTAAGCCCATAGTTCTATCTTTGGCTGTCATTTTATAAATTGTGCCATTTAAATTGGGTGACGTTTTTCGTTCCGGAGAACCTTTGTATATTATAAGGTCGTCTTGTTAAAAGAAAGTTTGTATGAGAAGTTCAAGATCAGATGCATTATCAGAATGGAGGTCTTTTAGTTTTTACTTTTTTGTCGTACAAGTATATTGTAATTTTACAGTCACGTTTACAAGCCGAGAAAAAAATATGACGTGTTTTGATAAATGCCTGTCTTAATTATATATAAAATGTCTTTAACTTTGATTTGGAAAAGATAAAAAAATAATTATCATCATATATATGAATTATTTATTGACGGTTTCAATAATATTTTCAAATTAATCTGGAATAATATAAAAATGATTTCATTCCCATCTAAAATTAAAAAATGTATAAATAAATTTTAAGATTGATTTTTTTTGCTGCCTTAATCATTTACATTTTTTGTAAGCTTCTCTCACATGAAAATCAGTTGCAATGAATTTCGCAGCTGACATGCACAATTCAAATTCAATGAATTGTAAAACAGCATGATTTTATCTCATCAGGTTTAAATATTTATTTTTTTGTTCTCAAGATGGCAGACACTCTGTCAGTCATGATGATATTTTATCAATTTGTTTTTACTCAAAAAATCCAGTGTCAATGTTTCAACTTTCAAGAATTCTTAAGATCAGGAAAAATAGGAAGAGTTATTAGGTCAGAGATTTTATCTGTCTTCATTAGGTGTTTAAAATTTAGAGTATCTTGATCAACATGATCTGGTATGGTTGGTTTTCAATGGGTAAGCCTGACACAAATGCCTGAAAATTAATGACCTTATTTGAATGGACTTGAAGGAATTACTCAGCATCCAGGAGTCGAATATTAATTTAGACCCTTCATATGTTTTTATGCCCCACCTACAATAGTAGAGGGGCATTATGTTTTCTGGTCTGTGCCACCGTTTGTTCGTTGGTCCATCCATCCGTACATCCTTCTGTCTGTACGTCTGTCTGTCCTGCTTCAGGTTAAAGTTTTTGTCAAGGTAGTTTTTGATGAAGTTGAAGTCCAATCAACTTGAAACTTAGTATACATGTTCCCTATAATATGATCTTTCTAATTGAAATGCCAAATTAGAGTTTTTACCCCAATTTCACAGTTCACTAAACATAGAAAATGATAGTGTGAGTGGGACATTCATGTACTATGGACACATTCTTGTTTGTCATTATTTGGGCCAGCCTCATTAAAATAGAAAAAAATAATACTCATAAATCATAAAAAATTTACATACTCAGCGTTGTTGATTGATTGTTGATTGCTTAGGCCAAATAAAAAAGTATGTGTGGTTCCAGTTACATCTGAAAAAAAGTTAGGTTAGGTAGGTAGGGATTTTTTTTTATTTTATGTTTTTTTTTTACATTGAGTCTATGGGAGCAACAATGACTTTAACAGTGCTTAATGAAAAATGACAATGAAATCTTTAGGGTAGGCTATTTTTAAGCCGAAAAAGTAGGGACGGTAGAGTTACTGGAACCACACATATATTTTTATTTTGCCTTAGTGTTCTTTAGCATATTTAAATACTCAGTTTTGATACTATTTTTTTATGCTCGTGGTGTTCTATGTTCCATTCTGATCTCAATTGACAAGCTAGGACATTGCAAAATTTCCTGCTGAACATTGACAGTTAGTCAAGGTCTTTACGAGTGGTATTAAACATGTACAAAAAAACAAACAAACAAAATTATTTTTCAAGGCCACAATAACAATAAAAAGAACTGATGATTAATTAAGGTATATAACCATATATGCTAATTGAAGATTCCATATTTAAAAAAAAAATGATGATGACATGTTTTGCATATTCTAGCAATGCATGCCATAAATTTAATTAGTTGTGTCAAACAGTTAATGCATCTTTTCAATGCACACATAAATGTAGTTATCATATAACCTTTTAATTTATTACATCTCTTTAGTAATTGATATCCAGGAATTTTGTCTCTAAACTAGTGCAATCTATTTTTAAAATAAAAAAAATATATATTTACTGTTATATTTCCTTCTAATTAACAGAGCAAAGAAAATTCGTATATATATTGTACCTTATTTATAGATCACTGTATGATACAGCCTACAACTATGAGCAAAACCTTTACCACATAGCAAGCTAAAAAAGGCCTGAAATAACTAAGAAGAACAATTAAAACAAGAAAACTAACCATTTTATAACTTCTATTTCAGATACAGTTTAAATGATAGTTTTGGTGAGAAATTTACAATTCATCCATCTACTGGTGCCCTAATGGCTGTCAAACCATTGGACAGAGAAGAAAGGGATGCATACAGTTTGAAGGTCATTGCTAGGGACAACGCCCTCATTCCAAAACAGATTACAGCTGATGTGACCATAATTGTTGATGATAAGAATGATAATTCTCCACAATTTGAGAAACAAAACTACCAGCAGACGGTCAATAATCCAACACAAACAGGTGCAATATTAAGTTACAATGGGCGTAAAAAGGGGTGTGGGGCTTGTATCTGCACGGAAGAACGCAAAATGAAATTGCCATTTAAAGATTTCTTGCACGTTGATCTGTTTACCAATTTCATGACGAATAACAAAACATTTTCACGGCTGCACATGAAATAAAAATGGCCAAACATGTTGCATGAAAAAAACAACTTTACAGATCTTTACAACTCTTTTTTTTTTTTTTTTGACTGATATTTTAAGCTTCCAAGTTTTTCCAAATAATTTTCTTTCAAGTTTGTTTTATTTTAAATAAATTAAATTCCTAATACATTATGGATATAGATTTTCTGTGTTTGTGAACCTTTGCTCGACAATGACAGAAGACAGAGCTAGTAACAAATGGGAAAATATCCTGATCATAAATGTTAGATCCTATTTCTCTTTTAATTTCTAAATTCAGACTTTATTTCTAATTTCTGACTGTATATCTATATATTTTATTGTAGGAGATTTTGTGTTGGGTGTGACAGCTTTAGACAGAGATATTGGTGGCAATGGACAAGTGATCTACACTTTGACCGGGTCAGACAAATTTGTCATCAACAGTCACACTGGTATCTTGACCGCTAGTCAAACCCTGAATGTTACCAGGAGTACTTATACATGCTTAATTAAAGCAGAAGATCAGGTAAGGAAATCCCCAAAATAATGAAATATTTGTAAAGTGGATTTTTAACAAGGGTTTATTGTCAACCCTATTGATAATGAGAGACGAAAGATACTAAATGGACATCCAAACTGATAAGTCAAAACAAAGTGGCAATGCCACATGTGACTTAAAACGAAAAACCAATGATAGACAAACATGAGTACACAAAACACAACATAAAAGTTCAAATCAGCAGCACAAACCCTACTAAAAACTCTAGATGATCTCAGGTGCTTCAGAACAGGAAGTAGATCCTGCTCCAATTTTGGCACCCGCTGTGTTGCTCATCATGTTATACTGACTTAATAAAGAACATAATAAAAAGGTACTGAAGAAAAATTTAAGTTACTGAAGTTTACCTGCAAGTTGAAAGTGAGAATAACTCTACCATGTTTTAAAATAGTGTGAATGTGTATTGAGTGATACCAATATCAAATTATAAAAAAATAAATACATGGAATCAGCTCTAAAAAAAATAATTTGCGTATTTTCAGGGACTGCCTAAAAGAAGTTCATCTGTCAATGTAACAGTCACTGTGTCTGACATAAGTTCCAGTAGCAAGCCAGCCTTTACATCTTTTACATCACCACAAAATATTCAAGAAAACAAACCATCTGGACACCCAATTGTCACAGTCAGGGCTATTTCAAACACAGGTGGCATCATCAAGTTCTATTTGGCAGGAGGCAACATTGGGCAATCTTTTACCATCGGACAGTCCACAGGGGCAATCACTGTACTAAAGCCTGTGGATTACGAAATGACGCAGACATATGATTTGTGGATTGAGGCAAGGGATGGAACAAACACAGCTCTATCAGCTTACAGGAAGATGATCATTAATGTTCAGGATTTGAACGACAATATTCCCAGATTTTCACAACCTTTGTACACGCCCACTATCTCAGAAGATGCAGATATTGGAGGATCAGTTCTACAGATAATGGCCACAGATGGTGACAGTGGTAACAATGGTCAAATGACATATAGATTGGCTACGAATGACACAACATTCCAGATTGACCCCACAACAGGCTTAATTACCACCAGTGTCAAATTAGACAGAGAAACTATTGATGTTTATAATATTGTTGTGGAAGCCATTGACAGGGTAAGTATATATATGGTATTTTTAAGTCTTGTTCAAAAGAAAAAGTAAAATCACAAAAATACCTGAGGAAAATTAAAATTGGAAAGTCCCTTACCAAATGGCAAAATCAGAAGCTCAAACACACCAGAATGGAGTTCTTGCAGAATTCAATATATATAAAAAAAGGAGATATGGTATGATTGCCAATGCGACAACTCTCCACAAGAGACCAAATGACTCAGAAATTAACATTTTTAGGTCACCCTAAGGCCTTCAACAATGAGCAAAGCCTTTTCCATGCAAATAACTTAGTTTGGTTACAACACATGCATTTAATCCAAGGAATTACCAATATGAATGAAAAGAACTAAGAAGGCCACTTATATACTTTATTGATAGGGGCTGCTGCAAGGGTACTGTTACACCACCCTTTTCATATTTTGAAATGTTTAATAATGTAACAGTGGAATACCAAAGTATCAAAAAACAGAAAATTGGTTGATAAAAACACAGCCTGAAACACCAAGGCAGATGACAGGCATTTAAGAAGTTATGGGAACTTTGTTGATCTTTTTCACTTATTTTCAAGCTTGAAGACCTATTCCAGCAGCATGTCTTGGTACCTTGTAAAAATATGATGTGGATCCCCGAGGAAAAAAGATGTGGGAATTGCATCATGCTTGGGGAAAAAACATACGATCTATAAAATTGAATTTAAAATTCTACCATAAAGCACAAACATCTACAAATTTTTCAAATAACAAAACACATCAAGAAATGCTTTTACACTACAGTAGGGAAATATCATTGGCATGAGTTAAAAGTTATATGGGCTATTTTATTGTCGAGCCTTCGACTTTAGTCGAAAAAGCGAGACTAAGCGATCCTACATTCCGTCGTCGTCGGCGTCGTCGTCGTCGGCGGCGTCCACAAATATTCACTCTGTGGTTAAAGTTTTTGAAATTTTAATAACTTTCTTAAACTATACTGAATTTCTACCAAACTTGGACAGAAGCTTGTTTATGATCATAAGAAAGTATCCAGAAGTAAATTTTGTAAAAATAAAATTCCATTTTTTCCGTATTTTACTTATAAATGGACTTAGTTTTTCTGCGAGGAAACATTACATTCACTCTGTGGTTAAAGTTTTTAAAATTTTAATAACTTTCATAAACTATCCTTGATATGTACCAAACTAGGACAGAAGCTTGTTTATGATCATAAGATAGTATCAAGAAGAAAATGTTGTGAAAATAAATTTCCACTTTTCCGTATTTTACTTATAAATGGACTTAGTTTTTCTGCGAGGAAACATTACATTCACTCTGTGGTTTAAGTTTTTAAAATTTTAATAACTTTCATAAACTATCCTTGATTTGTACCAAACTTGGACAGAAGCTTGTTTATGATCATAAGATAGTATCAAGAAGAAAATTTTGTAAAAATAAATTTCCACTTTTCCGTATTTTACTTATAAATGGACTTAGTTTTTTTGCCAGAAACAAAACATTCACTCTGTGGTTTAAGTTTTTAAAATTTTTATAATGTTCTTAAACTATCCTGGATTTCTACCAAACTTAGACAAAAGCTTATTTCTGATCATAAGATATTATTCAGAAGTAAATTTTGTAAAAAAAAAATTCACTTTTTCCGTATTTTACTTATAAATGGACTTAGTTTTTCTTCCAGTTAACATTACATACAGTCTGCAGTTAAAGTTTATAAAACATTTATTAGATTCATAGACTATCCTGGATTTTTTTACCAAACTTGGAAGCTTCTTTCAATCAAAAGACAGTATCGTGAGGGAAATTTTTATTGATGTTTTTCCTCATTTTTGTTGAGTCTGCGATTAACAGAAAAAGTAGGCGAGACACCGGGTTCCGTGGAACCCTTACGAATTTTTAAAATGTATGTGGGACAATGGGAGGGGAGGAAGGTTAAATAATTGAATGTGGGTCATGGGTCTTTTTTATGTGTCTATTACCATTATGCAAAACTATCTAAAAAGTGGTTCTTGGTTGTAGGGATATATTGAAAGTCTCTTCCTACCCTCCCTCATACATTTTAATGTAATAGCCCAAAGAAGTGTGCATTTTATGTGAGTTGATCAATTTGTTTACATATATTTATATATATATATACATTCTGTTTCAGGGCACACAGCCACAGACCGGTTCCACCACAGTTAGGATACTAATTTCAGATGTTAACGACAATTTTCCGCAATTTTCCCACATTTTCAACATTGAGATTCCAGAAGATACAGCTGTTGGTAGTTTTATAATCCAGGTCACAAGTTCAGATGATGATATCGGAAACAATGCTAAAGTTACATATGGTATCATAGAAAATCCAGAAAACAAATTCAAAATTGATCCTAATTCTGGAAATATTACACTCCTTAGTAAACTTGATGCTGAGGTACAAAACGGACCAGGCAACCAAGGTATGAGTATCAAGATTTCAGCCTCAGACAGCTCACATTTGACGTATGGGTTTGTCAATGTTCGGATCGCTGATGTCAATGACAATGCACCAAAATTTTCTCAGCCGCTCAGCTTTGCTTTGATCGAGGGCTCACCATCAGGTTCTTATGTCGGGAAAGTCAGCGCAATAGATGCAGACATATCACCGCCAAATAATCAGTTGTATTATTCATTTAAATTATCGTCATCTGAATTCGGCATTGATTCAACAAGTGGAGAAATAAGTTCTAAAATGGAAATGGTTTACATTCATAACACTGAATATCCTAGTGTAAACAACAGAGAATTGATCGTCATAGCAACTGACTTGGGAACTCCCCCAAAGTCATCCGAGGCTGTCGTTCAGCTGCAAATTACTGATGCCAATGATCATGCTCCAGTGTTTGAGAAGAGGGATTATTATTCAGCAGTACCAAACAATGTTGTTGTCGGTGATCATGTGATGAAAGTTGTTGCCGTGGACGAGTTTGACTATGGGATTAATGCAGAAGTGGAATATTTCAAAGATGGTGGAAGTGGTGCTAGCTATTTCTATGTAAACAAAATCACAGGTAATACATTTGTAGAAATGAGCAACTGTGCATAAGTATGATTGTGGAAGATGGATTTTCTTTTCATATATTTAAAAATTAACACGACAATCATACCACATCTCCTTTATGTTCATATTATATTTGTTGAACATGTTGAAAACAAAAAAAAAGAACATATAGTTTTTAACTCACTCAAGAGTTTTCATTGGAGCAAATGTCCACTTTTCACTTTTAAGTGCAAGTGGAACAGCTTTTCCAACATTAAACTTGAATCAAGCAATTTAAGAGGATACTTGAACATGGTTGTATATTTTAATCTTATCTTTTCATTAATTAGTACCAACAAAAGAAAACGATATGTTTATTCTAATAAGACGGCTATCAAACATCCAAAAATAATGTCAGAAGCATGCATATAGTAATGAATTACTTATTTTATGGATTTCAGGGTCTTTGACAATGAACCTGTAAACAAAAAAAAAAACAAACTAGGAAACATTTTAAAATCACGTAATACAGTCTTACAATTATAGGGTAACATTCAAATTGGTATTAATATATTAAATTTTGTCCAATTCACTATACATACAATTAAGTTTTTGTTTTAATTTGCAGGTGATATTTCGATAGCCAGTTCTCTTCTGGGACAACTGAATCAGGAGTTCAAATTAGTCGTCAAAGCCCAAGACAAAGGCACGCCACCAAAGAACGTTACTCAGGAAATAAGATTCAAAATTACTGGTGTCAACGAGAACAGTCCTGTTTTTACCACCACCAATCTGCAGACGACCATCATGGAGAATACAATTATTGGATCTAGCATTGCAAATGTGAATGCAAGAGATAACGACATTACTGGACCAAATAGTGAAATTTCCTACCATATTGTAGGTGGCGATCCTAAAAATCTTTTCCTAATTGACCATTCAAGAGGTGATATATCAGTTCATAAACCATTGGATTATGAAGCAACAAGACAACATACATTAACAATCATGGCGAAGGATCAGGCCCTTTTCTCACGAAATGCAACAGTTGTTTACATTGTGCATGTGACTGACGTGAATGATAATGCGCCTGTCTTTAACAGTACATATTTCAAAGTATCAGTCGATGAAAACACTGCAAGTGGTGTTGTCATAACAACCATAACAGCTACCGATTCTGATTCTGGAAACAATGCCATTATTGAATATTCTTTTGGATATACACAGAATAATGACTGGTTTACAATTGATCAGTTTACTGGTTCCATCAAAACTAAGGCAGCATTGGATTATGAGCAGCAGACTTCATACACTGTTTTGATTTTAGCCATCAACCCAGGAACACAGCTCAAAAATACCACAGAAGTTGTGATTGACATCAATGGAGTTAACGAATTCTATCCTACATTTGTGCAATCAAATTATCCATTCAGTATCAAGGAATCTATTCCTGTCGGAACAACTTTAGGGTCAGTGGTTGCCACTGACGATGATGATGGTGAAGATGGAGTTGTTTACTATTATTTGATTGGCTCAAGCAATGCAAAAGGATTTAAAATGGATTACAAAACAGGGGAGTTAATCGTGTCTGGACGTCCGGACTATGAAAGTTCACCACATATTATCTTAACCGTCATGGCTAAAAACTGGGGCAGTATAAAAGGTGGAGATACAGACCAGTGTACTATTAAAATCACTGTAGAAGATGCTAACGACCCTCCAATATTTTCCCAACAACTGTACAATGCTTCAGTCCGAGAGAATTCTGGTATAGGTATCAATGTCATACAAGTTGCAGCAACAGATACAGACCACAATCCATCAGACCAGGTTTTCTCTTTCACAATTTTGGATGGAAATGGTAATGGTCTTTTCAAGATTGATCCTTCAAGTGGATGGGTCTCTACGACAGGTGCAGGGGTGCTGGACAGGGAGACTAATCCTGTATATAATGTGACTGTGGGAGCTGTAGATACTGGAACTGTGCCCCAGACAGGTAAATTGAAAACCAATTTTGATTAAGTTAGCAAACATATATATTATTGACAGAAGTACACTATTTAAAGACCTATTGTTTAACATTATCTTAGATATATTTTTAATACAACACCAGTACTGCCAAGTCTCACGCATTTGGTGTGAGACTCACTCATTTTCATGCTTATTTTATGCAATAGATGGAATATGGTGTATAAATCGCTAGGTGATGATAACAAAATGAAATACAATGGAAAAATGATTGCATTTCTGTTCTTCATCTCCAAATCTGACTGCAGTAAACACACTCACAGAATTATGATACTGTAAATTCAGAAATTATTGCGATGTTTTTATTATTGCGAAAAATGTGACATAGTTGAAAACGCAATAATTTAAACTCACATTTTAAAATATTTAATATTTATAAATTAAACAGGATTTTTTTCAAAATCGTAAAAATTAAAATCACATTTTAGTCTAATATGACAAAATCGCAATAATAGATGCACCCAATAATTTCTGAATTTCAGTAACGAGAACATGTTTGTCTTGCAAAAAATCGTAAATTTAAAGTTCAAGATAGATCATGAGATAAAAATGCTATGGGACCCTATATAATTTCAGTCTTGTGAGAAACCTTGTATACTTTGTTTATTATTGTTGTTATTTATTTAACAGGTTCAGCTGTTGTTCAAATAAACCTGATTGATGAAAATGATAATGGACCATTCTTCATTCCAAGTAATTTAACTGGACACATTTTAGAAAATCGAAATGCTGAAGTCTCGGTTATTTCTCTATATGATTTCACAAGAGATCCAGATCTAGTTCCCTACCAATACAGATACAGGCTACAAGGAACCAGTAGTTACTTCCAGGTCAATGAGGTCAGTGGACTGGTTACATCAAGGAAATCTATTGATCGGGAACAGAATCCAAAGTTTGAAATTGGGGTCATAGTTTCAGATGGAGGCTCTCCAATACAATCATCTACTCTTACATTTAGTGTAGTTGTTGATGACGAAAACGATACGCCACCATCACCCAGAAACAACATGGAAATACAAGTAGCTCTGTTTAATGAAAGAATCCCAGCAGGTCCGATAGCAGATGTTCGCCCTATTGACCCAGATTTGGTTGGTTCTTACAGCTGCGAGATTTCAACACAAACAAACATTTTCCATATAGCAAATGGCTGTCAACTGAGTGTAATGTCAAAACCAGATATTACCAACCCAATGATTGTCAGTTTTTCAGGTTCTGATGGACGCCACGATAAAGTTACATACAATGCTGAAATTAAGTTTCTCAAGTTCAATAACAAAACTCTGGACAACACAGTCATTCTTAGAATTGAGAATATTTTAGCGGAGCAGTTTGTCGACTCTAAACTGAAAAGTATGAAACAGTATCTGTCGGGTGTATTTGGAACATCATATACTGTTGTTATTTACAGTGTTAAATCGTTCAAAGGAGATGCTCTAGTATACTTATCTGTCACAAACCCAGATGGTTCGCTAGTTTTACACGACATTTTGAGACAACAGATTTTAAAGAAAAAGACCGACATTGAGTCTGAAGTAGGAATAACAATTAGTCATGTTGGTTACACACCATGTGCTCCATCTACCTGTCATTCCGGTGAATGTTTAAACCATATTGAAGTTGGTAGCAATGTGAATGCAGTAGATTCTGACCAGCTGATTATTTCATCTCCAGATTTAATCGTTTCCTATCAGTGTTCATGTCCGCCTGAAGTCACAGGAACACACTGTGAGATTCCCGTCAGCCCTTGTGGAAATGGTCATTGTCAAAATGGAGGATTTTGTTTAACCAATCAAGAAGGAAATCAAATATGTGATTGTCCAACCGGCTGGACAGGTACATATTGTGAGAATGATGTCAATGAATGTTCAGCTTCACCGTGCAGGAATGGAGGATCATGCGAAAATACACAAGGAACATTTCAATGCAGTTGTAGAGACGGATTTACTGGGAATTTATGTGAAAATGGTGCTGATCGGTGTTCACCAAATCCTTGTGCCAACGGTATTTGTAAAAATCAAATTGGAAGTTATAAATGTGAGTGCCCTTTCACTTTCTGGGGAGACAAATGCCAGTACACATCTATTGGATTTAATGTCGGTTCATATAAACTCTTCAGCTCTCTGTCGTCATCCACAAATGACAACACATTTGATATCACCTTGGCAACCGTGAGCAACAGGGCCCTGATTCTGTATAACCCTGCAGAGCTTACACAATCTAGTGAATTTTTGGCACTGGAAATTATTAATGGACAAGTGAGATTTTCATTTAACTTGGGAGATATAACTACTTCTAGAGTGACTGTTCCTAGAAACATCTCGACCGGGGAATGGTTCCGTATTCAAGTTCATAGGAGTGGAGAGGTAAGGTTTCTTTTTTAATCAGATTAAAAAGAACTGCACATACTGCAGATTTATTATTATTCATTGGATACTAATTTTCATGGATTTCATGGGTACAGTTTTACCACTTAAATTAAATTTTCAACAAATGACAAATTTTCTATGGGCTTGTATTAAAGCTCAGCAAAACCAAAAAATTAAATATTGACCAACACACAAGTTTTCCTTCATCCACGAAAATAAATTAATACACAGTAACCATGGTAACTAAATTCAAATATCATTGCGAAGAATGTGTTTTCAGTCAGAAAATGATGTTACCTTTTATAGATTATGTTGACCTAGTTTCAATTGTATCAGCTTGCTGTTTGATTGACATGTATCCTACATACAGATATTTGTCCAATAGATGAAACAAAAATCATGACAAGAAAATGGGGTTAGAACAAGGCAAAACATTTTAAAATAATATTGAACCAACATGACCAATATTCTAGGGTATAGCCATGATTTCAAATGTTCACAAAGGAAACATTTTCTATCATATGGATACTTTGGCAAATTAAACCACCGAATCAAATATCAATGAAACATTTAATATTTCTTTAAAATAGACAAAAGCAAGCATCCACAAAAATAATTGATACCACAGTAACACATAATTAGAAAAAAATACTTGCAGTTCTTTATCGAATTGTGATTTTATAATAAACTTTATCTGATGAATTCATATAAATTTTGTATTTTAGAATGCCCAGTTAAGAGTTAGCAGTTGTCCGAAAGATGGAGGTGTGTGTCCAGAATGTTCAGACTCATCCTGCACCAGAGAGGCTTCACAGACATCTCAGTAAGTTTATTTTGGTAGATAGTAAGACCTATGAGGATGCTTTCCCAGAAATAATAAGGGGATAGAATGATAAATAGGGGGAGGCAACTCTTTTGACAATGATTGACAAGAAATACAGAATAAAGAATTTTAAAGGTTATAAAAAAGGACAAGGAGAATGTTATCTCCACACTCAAACCATCACAATGGTTCTGAACATTTTTTTCTTCCTCATCCTAAACAGCAACGGCCATGTTTTTTTTTTGTACACCCTCTAAAAATCCCATATTTAGACTCAACAGCTATACCAAGTTTATTTGTCCTTTTAATATTAGACAATATTGACCTTTTTTATTGCTTGTTTCTTTTCTTTTCTTTATTTAGTTGACTCTTTTGAAGTTGAAAACTTTTTGCAATGAAATGAATGAAAAATATTCCACAAAGATTTTAAAATTGTTAAAATAAGTGACTTTTTCTTTTGACCTTCTATTGTCCATTTGAACAAAGAATTTTAATTTCAAATTGACGCAATAATTGATCTGGGTAAAAATTTTATTAATTTAAAAATGCATCTGAAAAAACATTTTTAATCTTCAAGGTCACAAGTCCTTACAGAAGAAAATTGATTTAAACTTGTTTGTAGTGTTAAACAAAAAAATACAAAAAAAAAAAAAGTTGGGAAATTGGGAAGTTAAAAAAATTCAATATCATAAACTGTTGTTATAAAGATTTTAATTATGACCCTGTATTGAGGACCAGATATCGTTAAAAAAATCACAAGTAGGACAACTAATTGTATTCAGATGTGAGTTCAATACCACCCCTGTGTCAACATTACTTTAGAACAGTTGAACCGAAAATAATATTTTATTTGTTAGCTTTTAAAAATGATTTTTACAATTAGTCTTTCACCTAACAAATATATTGTTCTGTTATCAGAATCAGAATTGAGATATTATCAAGGTTATTGAAATATTGAATATGTCCAATCCTTTTAACCTTTAACCTATTACCTATAACCCAAAGTTCGATGGATATACCTTTCTCCACTCTTCTTCAGAGGAAGATGACCTGAGAATATTGCCGCTTACAATATTCATATTTTATATTTTCTAAGTAGTGACCACAAATGTTTTGTTTTATAATATTGGTGAATCTGCTTGCATTAACCATGCTAGCATAAGAAATAGGTGGGGTGATTTTGTTAGACCATCTTGTTAATACTTCAAAAAAACATTGAAAAATGATCAATTGAATTCTTGTTTTGCTATATCATGTATTGTTTTTATTGGTGGAGAAAACTGTTGTGTCAGGGAAAAACCACAACCTGTGTCAAGAAAACAGCAATCTTAGTCGATTAAGATTGGAGTTAACTGCACTTGCCACATGTGGGATTCACACTCACAACCTCAGTGTTGACAGGCCAATGATACAGTAGTTAAACTGTTTAGACTACTTGGGATCAAGGCATATCATGTTTTCATTATTTATATATATATATATATATTTGTAAAAAAACATTTTGAAAAACTACAAATAGTAAAACATTAGACAAATTTGTTTGACCTCTAAATTAAGGGTGCAATTGACAACACAAAAAATGTAGAACATAAAAAGTAAACCATGTTTGAATCATATAATCCCTTAAAGATTTTCATGATACCACTTTAAAAATATTGATTTTTCAAAAGACTTCATAACTTACGATTCAAGACTCTTTCATTTAAATCGTTTTAATCTAATTTTCATATTCTATTTCATTTATTTCTTTTGATTTCTGATAATGCATTTTTGAAAGAAGAATTTCATTTAAATTTAATTTTCATATTTCATTGTGCCCTTGTTGACTGTCATATTGGCAGGTCTTTTTATCGGACATTGTTGTTTGGACACAAATATAAGAGCATGCTTTAGTTACCAATATATTAATAGATTAAACTTATTGTTAATCAATGAAAACCTGTCACTACAAAAATATTTCATAAATGGAAATGTATATTATCGTTTTAAGTGTTCATTTTAAATAAGAAAAATATTTATTTTTAGACCGACTGGGATTAATTCATTATTAAACTTGGTCAGTTTAGTGACCTAGATTTTTGGTAGAAATGTAAGCCAAAGGTTAGGTTCGTGTTTAAGTTTTTGGATTTGGAAGTAGCTTTTTGTATGGAAAGTTAATAAGGTCTTTTTGAGAATTTGCAGATAAAACTTTTTTTTGGGTCATATTTCATGATTCTAACATATTTGAAACCAAAATTGCTTAGGTATTTGTCTCATTAAATGTAGTGCCACTTGTTTCCAGGAATAATGTGATATTATAATGAAATTTTGAATAAGAGATTTTATTTAAATAAAAAGTTTCCCAAAGTATAAACTGTTACATGTTATGCACACAAATCAAGCAATTTGAACTACTTCAACTTATGAAATAATTTCACTAAACTGGCATTGATTTAAACAATATCGGTTTGATAATGTTGTCTGCTGACTGAAGCATAACACTATATACAATTCAAATGTATTACAGTTTTTTGATAATAACTTTTTCAGTAGAATTTTCTAAAAACTAAATAACAATTAATAATCTTTCTTCATCAAGTTTTAAATGTAAAAGTTGAACAAACAATTTTGTTTAGAGATTATGGGAAATTTTCATTGGAGAATCAGTCGTTAAAAAATCTCTTGTCTGGATTGCATATTGTGATAGAAGAATATTGATTAATCAACAATTTCACAGTGTTTTATAATGTCAAAGAATAATTATTCAGGAAGGATTACACTTTTACTTGTCATTTCAGTTAATAGTAAATAATGAATTTCACAGAGAATTAATCCACTAGAATTTTAATTAGCATAACTTTTTGAGAATATTTTGAAAATTATGAGTTTGAGTCAAATTGGTGCCAAAAAGATAAATTTCTTCCACCACGATAAAGCTAAGGATTTTGGTTGACATTTGTGTGCAACTTGTGGAATAGGATCTGCTAAAAACTGTTATAAGGAGTTTATTATCAGTAAGGAATTACAGAAAACCCACCAATAATGATGAATTACCTAAAAGTTAATGGCAATGCCCTTTAAAATGCTATTTAGATTAGCTTGTTTTGTTTGTTTGCTTGCTCATCAAGTTTTACTCCTAGATGCATATTTCTCTTTTTATTCACATTCGTTGGGATTCATAGAATACAAAATCACCAGTAACATTGAATTTTCTAATTTAATTATGCATACCTTTTGAATATTTTATGAAGTCATAAAACTGTTTTATCATAAGATATGGCATGATTCGATGATGAAGTGTACAGGTGTTTAATTGTACAATTATTAGAAAACTCTCTTTCATACATGTACATGTATGTGACTGAAATATGTATATGATACTAATTTTGGGGCACCCAGCAGGAGAATTTAATGATTTTAAAGGGAGCTAACTTACTGAGGAAAAAATATTGATAGGATTTTGGGAAAAAATATGAAAAATTCCTGAATACCATAGACTTGATATTGAATTGGGATTTTTCTTGACTTTGGCAAGATTTCATTTAAAAAAAAGAAAGATATGTTTTAATTAAAAGCAACAATTAACAATTTAAAAAAAAAATTGTTTAGTTTCTTCACAAGTTTTCAGAATACTCAGTTTTAGATAAAACTTTTAAATCCTTCCAATTGGAATTTGAAGGTGAAAGTAAAATTTACTAATACTAAACCCTGCAGTAGTGAACTTAAATGGTACAGCTTTACATTTTTAATGTGAATTGAAATATATAAGGAGACACTTGAAAAATATTGAAGGTATTTAGTTCAAATGAAATACTATGTATGTGAGACTCCAACATAAATCTTTATTTTTAAAGTGCATGAAAACCTGCAATGAATTAAATTAGAATTGCATAAGAACAGAATTTTCATATGATTTAATGCCTTTAAGAATGGATTTTTTTTCTGTTTTGAAAGAAAAACTGTGGTAGGTTGATGGAGCTATCTTGCATATATGCATAAATTGACATGTGGACGATTAAAAATTAAAAAAAATAATGCCAATGCTCAGCTTAAGTTATAGTGCTAAAAATATTAATATGTGATTGAAATTTTGTGAAAGGAATAAAAGATGTTTAACAGTTCGTATCCATGTTGTAATCAGTAGTAAATTAAAATTTTCTTTTGGAACATAGAAATTAATTTACGACACAGCAAGTTATAAGTTACAAACTCCAGTTGTTAGACTACTCTTAAAGATTCACGCGTCTTTTTACAAAGTGAATAATTTTGCAATGAAAAAGTATATTGAAGAAACACCCGGGGACAAATCGTATTGTACCTCGATTCAGTTTGTAGCTCCATAAATATAATCTTCGCGTTTATGATAAGATCAGACATCTATTATGAAATATTAATGTCTATAATTTGATCAAATATCATGTAATTTACTGTTTATTTGAATAAAAATATTATTATGAAGCATTTGAAAACCTCTTTTGAACAATTTACCTGTGACGGTTTGCAGTTTTATGTTTAACAAAAAATGATAAATGGAGCCGTCTCAGATACTAATTATTTCTATTTTGAAACCTCAATGGTGATTTATTTCTTTTTTCCAAAACCTTGAAAAAATTAAATTATAAATTCAACAGTTGCTTTTGAAATGAGATTTTTTTATGTTGGAGGGAGGCGATGAAGAATTTTTTTTGTGTGAATATGCAATTGAATAAATTATGCCGATTAAAAATTGATATATTCTTTATGAACTATAATTGAAAATTGTATGAAAATGTTCAATTATATATTTCTGTATATATATATTAACAATGGTCTTTTCTTATGTTGAATTATTCATGTACGTCTGACATATTTGAAAAGACAGGCGGCCATTTTTCCTCTGGATGAATTTTGTCATTTTATGTATTGTAGAATATATCGGTGAATTGAATTCTTTCATAGAACCTTTGATACAATCCTTGATTTTTATCTGTGATTAATTGATAGATATTTTATTTGTCACTTGATTGAGTATCTGATGGCCTCAGTGATTAATCGTAATATAACTGAAACATTATAATTGTGACTAATCAAGCTAAACATTAGGCTGACCTCATGTTTGTAATATTTGTAAAAATGTTCGGTTTGTATGTAAAGATGGCTGAAGATACAAGTAGACATGATAATTTGAATGAATTAATAACTTGTTACCTTTTCAATCATAAAGTGGTAGATTTCAAACTTTTGCACTATTTCTTCCACTAATTATATAGTATTTATAAAATATATTTACCCAAATTTACCAGAGAGTACTTCTATGTGCTTGTTTATCATTGTATTTTTCTAATTTGAAGGAATAGAAAGGCTGTATTTGTTTGAGGGCAATGGGTCCGATTAGTTTGGCTAATGTATCACAATCTTTTAGATGATCTAAGTTTGAATCCCTCAAATGGCAGTTTTCCTGGCAAAGTTCAGTGTCTCTTACCCTGTACACTAAAGACTTCCTACACTAATAAAGACTTATGCCAAAAATGACCTATTGAGGTGAAAATAGTGTGAAACACAAGACTTTGAACTTAAAAGTTTACCAGTATAAAATGAAAAAAATGCAGAAGTAATGGATTTCACATCTACATCACATATGCAGTTTTTCTTTAAAACTTACACACATTTAAGAGGTTTAGCGCTATAAAACCAGGTTTAATCCACCATTTTCTACATTTGAAAATGCCTGTACCAAGTCAGAAATATGACAGTTCTTGTCCATTTGTTTTTGATGCGTTTTGTTATTTGATTTTGCCATGTGATTATGGACTTTCCGAATTGATTTTCCTCTAAGTTCAGTATTTTTGTGATTTTACTTTTAAGACAGTGTACAATCTCTGAGTTTTTCATTGTAAACTCTGAACGTGATTCTATTTATTTATAATCAGTGCAATAATCCAAGGGTAGTAACTCTATTTTGTTTTCAGTATATTTGATAAATTGAAGGATTTTCAATTCTTTTTTGTTTTTTTCAGAAAACTGAATTTAAGTAACGAGCCTGTTTCTATTGGTGGCATTAAAGACATTAATGTGGCATTACAGCGGCCTGGTCAGATTGAGACCCATGATTTTGTTGGATGCATGAGGGAATTCAAGATTAACAATGAAGATTATCTTCATAGTAAAAATCCTCTAGAAGAACAAGGTGTTGACAATAATGGCTGCCCACGACAACACGGTCAGAGTTCATGCTCAGATTCTGTGTGCCACAATGGCGGCAGATGTGTGGATGAATGGAATACAGTCAGTTGTAGATGTGCAGCAGGTTTCCATGGCAATCTCTGTCAACAAGGTAACCACTACAGTGAATATGAATAAAATAAGATGTTGGATTTTCTTCAGTTGGTCAAGAACCCAACAAAACTTACAGAAAACATTTAAAGTTCATCTTAAAAAAAAAAAATCTTTGCTTTTTAATAGACTCCCCATCTTTTAACTAACAGTTTATTTTTAAGACTAAATGTTTTCTTAGGGGGGGGGACTGTTGTTGGGTTGCTGACATCCCATCATCAATGTAAACAGGCGGGAAATAAAACAAAGTGTGCCTAACAACTTACAGTAAAACAAATTTCAGTAGTGGTCAGTGTAGTTTAACTTGTAGGTATGAAACTAAGATGTTGGATTAAATCCTGAAAATGTCAATGCTCAAATGAAATATATAAAAAAGGGGAACAAATTCTGGCAAAATTTATTTTCTATTTCTTGTAGTTTCCAGCAGCTCAAAATTTTTGTATTTTCCCGTTGTTTCCCTAGGCTCAAAACTTCATAGAAGTATTATAATTTTTTTTGCAACATGCTTATATGATGTCTCAATCTATTTTATGATTTTAGAATTCAAACCATTTGGTTTTGGTGCCAGTGCGTATGTAGTGTTCAAACAGAAAGAAAGTTATCAGCGGGATGTTTTAGTGTCAGAATCAAGGAGACGCAGAGAAGCTGGCACATCCAGTGTCTTCATAAGATTTAGAACAACCAACAATGGTCTTCTATTCTACGCAGAAAGAGGTCCAAGATCATCAGTACTTTATGTAAGTAAAACACATAAAATTGATTAAAAATTTAAATGTGCAAATTGCAAAGAACATTAATTCGAATAAAAACAATTGTTTTTAAGATTTAGCTCTATGAAATACACTAGTCATTTCTGGGTCCCTTTACAGTTGCTGATCAGTGTGAGCCAAGGCTTCATATTGAAGGCTGTGCTTTGACCTATAATGGTTTACTTTTACAAATTGTGACTTAAATGGAGAGTTGTCTCCTTGGCACTCATACCACATCTTCTTATATCTATATAAAGTTAAGCAGACATTTATTCTCTATGAATGATTTGGATGAAAAATTCCCATTGAAGACATATATGCAGTGTGCTTTGTTGCAATTATTTGAATTTACTTTCTGTAATACAAACAGTGTTACTATATCGCTGAAAGTTCATTGTGTGATTTATGTCAGAAGGTGAGATATTGTTTCATAAATGTTCATTGGAGTCATTTGAAAATATGTTAGTAGTGGATATATATACAATATTCAATCTCCATAAGTTTAATTTTATATTCATATATACGTATATATATATATATTTCAACTTTAAGTAGCTGTTTTCCAAAACATGGTCGTTCTTTAGTTTATATGTGCAAGTTGGTTAAGATAAAGGTTAAACAGTAAAAAAAAAAACTTCCATGTTTTTTTTGACGATTTACAACTTTTACAAGATAAAATTGGATGTACATCTATTTATTAAAACCAAACCTTGATATGGAGTATATGAGAAGATATATGTGTCATGCAGAATGTAAAATTGCATCTGTTTTGGAATATAAGGTAAACCAAAAAAGTTGTGATTTTCAGAAAAATAATTTGGATTATGCATTATAAAATAGCAACCAAAACAAGACAATCAAAAGATCAGAGGTCAAAATACAGTCATTTAAAACAAACAGTGGTCTGAACAATTTGTTAAGATGTAAATTGCCAGAGTGCAGAAAAGTTGTAAATAAAGGATGACCAATATAAAATTAAGGAGATGTGGTATGATTGCCAATGAGGCAACTATCAACTACAGTTCAAACTATGAAGCAGTGTTTATGTCTACAAAATGAAAAAAGCTAAGCAGACAAGAATGAAGAGAGGTGAAATTTGGACAAAAAATATTAGTTTTACTATCAATAATTAAATCCTTGTTTATTTTGACAGATTGATGATAAAGTATTGAAGTATACCATCACAGAGAGTACCAGTAACCAGGTCACAGTAGAGGTCAAGGTCGACTCTATTCGTGATGGAAGCTGGCATAATGCTACAGTCATTATAACAGGTAAGCAAGGTTTCCAAGTTGAAGTCGTGCACTTGCTATTATGGAATTGTTTGAGGAACTTTTCCCATTTTCAAGACATGGGAATTTTGTATTTTTCATCAAAATTTATTTGTTTTATAAATTCCCCTATAATTTTCTATCAATATTTCTTAAACTTCAAAGGAAGATTGCAGATATGTTGAAGTTGTGCATCTGCTATTATGGAATTGTTTGAAGAATTTTTTTTCTATTTTTTTCAGACTTCGGTTTAAAGTTAGATATAGTCTCAAAAATTGCAACTTCTCACTGGTATTTGAGACTTTGACCTACTTTTAAAGAATTTTTGTATGGACGTTTTAAAATTTGATGCAATTTATTTTAACTTTTTGCGATTTTAGGATCAACGATTTTGCTGATGTTTGACGATAAGAGTTCTTCTAGGAGCAATGTGCAGACGGCATTCAAGTTTTCAGATGTGCATGTGACACAAATGTCACTAGGTGGCACCACCAAAACTGTTTCTGTCGATGGTGGTTTAAATGATTTGCCAGGTAATTTTAAAATGTAAATTATGTAATGTTTTTTTCTGTGTATTAACTTTCAGCAATATATATGAAATAACTGCAACTGGACTTGAGCAAATAATCAATCAATGAACTGCGTAGGAAGAAAGTGTTTACATGCATAAACATGGTTACTAAAAGATCAGAACATCTTTGTTTTCAACAACCTATGAATATTTGGAAAATTGATAGATCTGAAATTTTTTGGTGGAAAGGTATATATTCATGGCAATTTTTATTCACAACAAAACATTAAAAAGAACCAGGAAAGTAATTGTACCAATTTTAAAATTCTACTGCTTTCCTAGTTAATTAGATTTGTACTCTCAGGCCTGATTTTGACAGTATAAGCAGCTAAGACATTTTACCATGTGCACTATTGTTGAATAATTGAAAATAAGGAGATGTGGTATAATTTCCAATGAGACAACTTTACACCAAAGTTGAAATTAAGTGGATGGGAGTATAGGCAACCTTCAACAATGAGAAAATCCATATCATTTAGTAGGCTATACAAGGCCCTTACTTGAAAAAATATGAAACAAATTTCAATTGATAAACTAACCGCTTTATTCATAACTAAACCATTTATGAAAAACAAATATGACAGACATTTTGTGGATAGTTGTCTCATTGGCAATAATACCACATCTTCTTTTTTATATTGAACAAAAAACAACCGCTGAATTATAGGCTCATGACTAGGGACAAGCACATGGAGAATGTGGAGAGTTAAACATATTTGTTAACACTCAACCCTCTTTATATAATATAATATTTTTTTCAGGTTTTGGAGGATGTGTGTCTGAATTTGAATTGGATGAGAAAGTTACACCTTTGAATGGTACAACTGACAGATTTGTTATTGAAACAAGTACTACCGGTGTTGAGAATGGCTGCTCTGGATTATGTGCGTCTGCAGGATGCAGTGGTTGTACTGTAGATGGAGAAGTTGCTAAATGTGCAATAAATGCAGGAGGAGAAGATGAGCCATTAGGAATTGGAGTCATAGTTGTGATCGCATTCTTTGGAGTTTTACTCATAGTGATTGTTGTCATTTTCTTAGTTTACCGATTCCATAGACAGCGAAAAGAGACTGCAGCAAAACAAAATGGCCACGTAAATAAAAGTTTCGGAAGTGGTCATAGTCCAGGGGATTCTGGTTATGGCGACAATGAATTTATACATCAACATGTCAATCAAAGTATTAAAAATAGCTCACATTATGCGGTGTCCAATGGTAGACTGCCAAGTAGACCTGATCTTATCAATGCTGACGGAAGAAGATCAGCGTTGCCCTTAGAGATAGATGATGGCACTGTAATAATTGACAATGGTGATATTCATTTAACAGGAAATGAGGATAGTCCAGAACTCTATGATTTGGAAAATGCAAGTAGTATAGCGCCATCTGATATTGATGTTTCGTACTATTATGGTGCTTCTCGACATGGCAAAGGCCAGTCATATAGAGATAACTACAAAAAACAGTTATCAAAGACTAATGGGCATGGCCCACCTGCAAATCACTGGAACTCAAATGGTTCCAGAGAAAGTCCTGGTGCCTTAAGAATGCAGACCACTGCAATGCAAAATAGAAATAGTCCAGCTAATATGCTGGGTCCTCAGCATTTTAACCCGCCAAATCGCAATAGTCCAGCATCACAATATGGGTCTCGGCTTAGTCCCATGAATCAAATGAATAGACAAAGTCCCCATTTAAGGGCTAGTCCCTTAGTGCAACAAAACATGCGTGGCACACCAGACATTCATCACGGAAGGGGAGATTCAGATCATAGTGTTGTCAGTCATCATAGCCATCACAGTATTAGTTCAACCTCATCAGCATCTAGGATGCAACCGTTACCTAATGGACATATTAAACATAGCACTGGTAAAAGACCTATGCCAGGTAGCCGTGTTCCAAATCATTCACGGCCAGTGAAAGGATTAACGGTAGAAGAAATAGATAAATTAAATGCCCGTCCATCAAGACCTAGTCCTGTCAGTATGTTGGAGGCAGTGTCTTCCTCAACGGAAGAAAACCGTCTTAATAAACAGTATAAGATTAAAGACCATCTAGATGATGGGGCAATGTTGGAACCTCTTGATTCAAGTTCGGATGAAAGTAACAATGATTCATTCACATGTTCTGAATTTGAATATGAAAATGACAAGGGTCGTAGTGACTTTGACCCCAGTGCAATGATCTTTTCAAAAGTTGCAGAAGTTGACAATGAAAATGAGGATTTTAATGTGAATCCTAACTACCGGAACAATGATGGACTAGACTCAAATGGAAGTTCATTTGCTTCTTCAGAGGAAGGAAGAAGAAATGGGGTTCCAGTTAATGGTGCAATAAATTGGGACTATTTTACTGACTGGGGCCCAAGTTTTGAGAAGTTAGTGGGCGTGTTTAAGGATATTGCCTCCCTGCCGGATGGGGACGGGACTTCAAATAATAATATGGACTGCAGGACTGAAACAGAGGAATATGTGTGACCCCCTCAGGATTATTTAAATATTTAAATTATATCAAAAGTAACTTACAGCACATGAATATGCAAATTAATGTACTAATTAATTATATAGAATATTTTATATTTTTGTTTCATCATTGAATTGTAAAAAAGAAGTATTGTACATAAAAGTTTTATTTTATCCATGGTTTTTGTATTTATACACAATATTCACTTGTAAATAAATTGCTATTGAGTTCTTGAGTCCCAGTCTAATTTAATGCATAATTACCATTAAGCTTTATTTATTCTCATTCAAGTGCAGCCAGTCAATATTGTGTGTGAAAAACAAACTATTTTCTTACTGTCAGACAAAAATAAACCTCAAGCGAGCTACTTGTTTGATCAAAGAGTAAAATTGTGTTAAAAAAAAAATGTTCCTGAGATTTTTAATATAACCATGTTTTGAAATATGTAAATTAATGAGATCTATCTTTGTCTGACAATGATCATGTGATGGTCATGTGATGTTTTACACCTAGTTAAAGGTGTGTTTGATATTTTTTAATTGTACAGTCTTTTATACATTTTATAATATTTTGTTTGTTGTGTTTTAACCAAAAGTTCTTATATTTTATATCTTTTAATTTTAAAAGTGTTCAGTGAAGCGAACAATTTTTTTTCAGATTATTCAATTGTGTGTTGATGAAAAACAGCATCATGTTTATTTTTAAAGTAATCATTCGTCACCATACAAAAGATAAGAAAAAACGATTTGTAAATTTAAAGTTTTCTGTAAAATTAAATTGAAAATTAAAAGACAGATAAAAAGAAGAAAGTTGATGAGTTTATTAATATTGAAATTATTTTTCAATATATCAGAAAATGTAAAAGATTGCAAGAATATATTTTAAAAAATAAAGAGTGAAAATAGTACATTCCATGGATTTAAGGGAGTAGAAATTAAATCTTGCCAATTAATTTGTGATATTCATTTAATTTGAAAATTGTATGTGTCATTAAGCAAAGTGTTCATTAAAAACATACATACATCTTCATTTTCATCTGTATATTATGTTTATACATTTTACATAAATTGTTCATTTTACTGATATAAAAAACTGTTTATAAAAAATAAGTTTCTTAAGTGTTTTTGAAATTCTTCAAATGAAGAAAATTTTTGGGGAAAATTCTGATCCTAATTTGTAATTATGAGATCTATAAAAAGCAAGATTTTATTATTTGACATCATTTATAAAGATTTATATATATAAAAAAAAAATATTTTTGTGAGAGTGTAACTATTAGAATGTGTTTTAAGCATTTCTGTCTCAATTCAACTTCCAATCATTTAAGATTTTAACATTTCCAATTCATCTATCATTCCAATGCAAGTTTATAGATAAAAAAAATCATATTTACTCTATGTTAATACTGGATAACATACTGCTGATATACAAGTAATGTTTACTTTATTTTTCCCACAATTCTATGTGCAAATAAAGACTTTTATAAAACTAATAAATTTGGTCAAAGGGAGATAACTTAAATGTAGAAGTTACTATTTTGTAAAAAAATTATGTTAATTAAAGGGAGGTTATCATGGCATGAAATTATGAAGCTAAAGATGTTTCTTGATTTTAATTTTTTAAACTCTTTATGATTAAACCATAATATATTCATTTACTTCATTCCATATCTTTCATAAAAATGAAGCATTTTAAAAATTTGAAAATAGCCTGTAACTTTTTATATTATAGATGAAATGAAATATCAGCAGAAAAACAATGTATTAAAAATGCATGAAAATATACCTAGCTAATGATCAAAATGTTTATAAACCTATGCATTTATTTAAAATATAGACATTGTCTTGGCAAGAATTTGTTATCTGTTTACAGATAAACAATGATATTGTTTCTATTAAAGAAATAAAAAATAATGAATTTATTTGTGTTAGATTTGTTTGTGAATTAACGTATGAAGGGGCTGTAAGTTATTGTGATAGCAACCGAAGAAAAAAACATCAACACACACAGAGATATATAAATGATTGACAATTGATTGTTGGTGATTGAGGCCACTTGGCTTTATCATTGTGGTTGATTTTTATTAGGGAAGAAGCTAGAGTGTCAATATTGCTTGATTGATTTTTCTGTTTGAAGACCACTTTTATCACCATTTGGTTATTTCCTGGCGGCTAGTTTTTATTGGTGGAGGAAGTGACAGTCCCTAGTGAAAAGTAAAATCACAAAAATACTGGACTCCAAGGAAAATTCAAAACAGAAAGTTCCTAATCAAATGGCGAAATTAAAGTTTAAAACATTTCCAACAAATGGACAAGAACTGTCATATTCCTGACTTGGTAAAGGCATTTTTAAATGTAGACAATGGTGGATTGAACCTTATTTTATATCACTAAAACCTCTCACTTGTATGACAGTCGCATCAAATTCCATTATATTTACAACGATGCGTGAAAAAACAGACATAATAGGTATAATAGTCAAAATATGGATACAGCAGTCATCACTATGTTACAATCTCAAAAATTTAACTGTGTTGGACGTCATAAAATGTAAACGTCACATAGGAAGAAGTATAAAATAATTTCACCTTTCAATGAATCTTCATAAAAAAATTATTTCGTTATTTTCGTTGATTAAGAAAAATAAAGTTTTTTTCATGGATTTTTCATTATGGTGAATTTGCCAAAGAATGCAAACCCATGAAATCTATGAAAATTGGTGTATCCTGCAAATAATACGGAATTCATTATTTTTACATGGTATAACATGTATACAACCATATTTGAATAGATTATTTGTAAAATGCATGATGAGTTGGACCTTTTACAACCGAATTTTATAGTAGTGTTTGTGTTGTGCTGGTTTGCCACTGGTCATGATTTGGGGAGGGAACAGATTCTGTAAATCTGTTGAACCCATCCAATTCTGTGTGTGTCTGCCCAATGTAAGAACCTTTAATTGAGTCGTTGTCATTTGTTGCTGTACATCAAAGAAGTAGGTCTGGAAAGGGCTGATTTTGGCCTCAAAGGAGTAGGTTCAGTAAGACCCTTTTTTGGCCCCAAAATATAGCAGTTTTACAAAATTGTTAAAACGTAAACTTTTAGTTATTCACTAGACAGTAGAATGCTTCTGCTACATAAATATGGGCTGTTTTTGACAATACAATGCAAATTTATCCGGTACTAGCACCATTAAGTCATGCTAAATTACTGAAATCTTCATAATTCTAGCATTTTAGTTAAATTTTAGACGGTTTTCGTGTAAAACGAAAGTGGCCGCATTCGTGTTCATCCTTAATATTAAAAAGTAAGTTGTATTTGATGATAATACATAACATATATAAAGGTTGAGGATGAACACAGATGCGGCCACTTTCATTTTTACCAAAAACCAACTGAAAAATGACATTTTTCGGCATATTTGGTAGATTTTTCATATTTGAGCTTGAATCGGATGGTTTTTAATGACTAAATCTGTTAAAATCTTCCACATAAACTAATTAATTCAAATAAAATAGACACTAGACACTTAAGTGTTTAAAAAGTGGTCAAAATCTTTCGTCAGATGAACCTGAAATTTGAGGCCAAAATCGGTCCTTACCGGACCTACTCCTTTCAGGTTCATCTGAAGAAAGATTTTGTACACTTTTTAAATACTTTTATGGGCGTTTTTCAATAAAAGCGTTCCTTTCAGACCTAAAAAAAAATGGAAAATCATCTAGTCTAAAATTTATTTTCAAGAGTTATTTTGAATACCTCTATTATAGACCTGTTTGTTAACAAAAAGTGCAATCTTAAATGCTCTTTAAAATGATATTTTTTTCATAATTTATGTACTGTTTCGTTGGGGACTTTTGTCCCCTACGAACTGCTTCTAAACACACATATTTTTGCAATTTTAAATGTTTCCTATAGACATTCCAGTTTGTTTACGTTATATACTAGAAAAATCTCATTTTGTTCTGAATTGGAGAACCATTTTTTATTGATAAAGATTAGACAGTACTTCACATATGAAGGTGCAACTCATGTTACGTAGTGGACATTTTGATGCGTTTCGTAGTTGACAAAACCGTTTCGTAGTGGACAAAAAGTTTCGTAGTTGACATCAACCCTATTCTATGTTAATAAAAACATAATACAAATTACATGAAACTAACCTTTGTTATTTGCTTTGCACGAATATAATTGAAAAAAGAGTAAAAAAAGACTGCATGGTAGTGGTAGTGTCCACTACGAAACGTTTTTCTTCCAAACTTGTTTCGTAGGGGACCGTTTCGTAGGGGACGTATTCACATGTTTTATTTTTTTCTCACAACCCCAATATTGCAATAGTAACAAGACTGACTGTATTCATCAAAGCGTTATTAAGCTGTACACTGATATTTTTTTCATAATTTTAAAACCAGTTACTGAAGGAGATTTGACCCGTTTCGTAGTGGACATTTACAAAAATACGGTATCACTCTGGTCCATTTGATGTGCTCAATTTTTCTTACCAACAGTTTAATTGCCGTTATAAAAGCATCACTTCTTTTGTAAGACCCTAATGTTTATATCTCTTGCAAACAAAAAATTACATTGATTTTATAAAACTGTTTATAAGCAAGTTTTAATGACTTCGTTTCGTAGTGGACATTGTGTTAGGGACACACCTTCTAAAATAAAAAATCCTATGTTAAAAGCTGTTTATTAAAATATGTTGGCTCTAAACATACTTTTGAATTATTAAAGAACTTATATTAAGTAAAATTAATATTTATTTCTTCATTTTTTTACGATATTTGAGAGTATGAATGTTGTCTAGGGATGCAACAGACAGACGGTCTAGGGACATGCCATTTTGGTTGTTTTGGACTCTTCAGGAATCAATATCTTATCAATCTCTCTAAAAAATAAACTGTTTCTTTGCTTAAAAATGTTATATCTAATTCAATGTACTGACTGCACAAAAAATTACTTGCAAAGATCAAACACATTTTTCCCAAGTGGCTGGGACAAGAAAGTACGTTTTTATTGAAAAACGCCCTTAAAAGTGTCTACTTCAGTCGATTCAATTAGTTTGTGTGAAAGATTTGAACTTATTACGTCATTGCAGACGCCCATATTCAAGCTTAAACATGAAAAATCTATCAATTATGCCATAATTTGTCACTTTTCAGATAGTTTTTGTCAAAAATGAAAGTGGCCCCATCCGTGTTCATCCTCAACATTTATATATATTATGTATTATCATCAAATACAACTTACATTTGAATATTAAGAATGAACATGAATGCGGCCACTTCCATTTAAGACGAAAACCGTCAAGAATTCAACTCAAATGCTTAAATTGTGAAGATTTAAGTAATTTAGCATGACGTAATTTATTTATGATACTAGTACCCGATATATGTGCATTATATTGTCAAAACCAGCACATTTTTATGTAGCAGCAGTATTATACTTTCCAATAAAATTAAAGGTAAAGTTTACATTATAACAATTTTGTAAAACTGATATATTTTGGGGCCAAAAAGGGGTCTTACTGAACCTTCTCCTTTGTTTTTAAAGGCAGTGCTTTAAGGCCTGACTTTCAAGTCATGAGGTTCATCTTTCCTTACGCAAATCTTTGCTGGGGGTCATTTTGCAAGAAATAGATCCGGAAATGTTTAAATTTCTCCTCTACTTTTTGTGGTATGTATTGGTTTTTGTTCCTTTCATTTACATTGGGAAATAAAGAAACGATCAGTGTGTATTGTTCGTTTTAAAAATCTGTTTATTAATGTGTCTTTTGCATTATAAGCAGTCAATCTGATTACAAACTATCATTATTCGAATTCCGTGTGGAAAGAGGTCCGTTCAATTTCGAGTACTATTTGCGATCTAAAGATATTTTAAAATCATTTCACTCGTTGATATAACATAATATTATAATTAAAAGTCGACTGACCGTGAATTATATTGCATAATATACAATTTAAAGTATTTCTGTACGTGAAGCCGTATGACGTTATAGTTATTTCGGTCTCAGTTATGTAAAATATGAAATTATCGTTCCTGAATAGGGTTCCACTAATTAAAGACAAGAAGCGTCAAAAAGTGATAAGAAGCGACAATAAAATTAAAATAGCGATAAGGAGCGACAATATAATTAATTTAGCGAGAAGAAGCGTCAAGAAGACTATATAGCGACTATACATAAATAAAAAAAATGTCATTGCAACAACTTATTCCCCATAGATATTAAAAAAAACATGCATTATTTTTTATTATAGGGGCGGTTATAAAACATTTTTTATATTACTGTACATTGATAGATAAAAATATGTTTTTATTCAGAAGAAAGGGATTAGTTTTTATTAGATATAAAAAAAAAGATATATTTTATGCATGTAGTAGGTGGTTTTCTATGCTAAAGAGTAACACCAACAAGAGCTTAGGGTTCTGATGATTTATTGTACCAGTATATAAATAACAAGTCTGAAATAGCAATACAACATATATAAATAACAAGCTATTTCATATAACATAAATATATATACTTTACGAATATCACAGGTTATATAATACAGAAATATAATAAATAATACCCTTAACTGTTATTAACTATGTAGCAAGTGTAATGTATTGCAAGTAGAAAATGTTCAATGTTTACATTCAATGAAATTGACATCGGGTGTCACGTGTACTTTTACAAATGCTTGACCTTTGACTATACACTAAATCGGAATTTGATATGTTATTTACGTGTATCTGTGTATTTGTATTCAATACTGGTTTACCTTACAAACGGTAAATAATAAATGTTACATCTACATTTATTATTAATGACTTCCATTAAAATATATAATACGTATAATAATTAACTACATAATATCATACAACAATCATAAAGTTGCAAATAGAATAATCCTAAAGACTAATGATGTCAATATTATCGATTTATTAAAAGCTCCAAACTAACGGGAGGTAAGTCATGTTTACAATACAATATAAACAATTCTAAACTATAAATACATATACTCTTACCACTTGTGGAGTGAGTTGTACTGATACGGTTAACGGCACATCATATAAACATCACAATCATGTGCTCTACATAATTACATTACATGGAGTCCTGAAACCAAAATACGAACATAAATACTCGGACTCTAATTATAAAAATATACAACGTAACAAATATTCTTTACTCATTCATATTTGTACTTGGTAAAAACTATTTACTACAAAACTATTACTTTATATAAATGGAAACACTTTTCCGTCTTTCACTTAATAAGTCGTCCTTTATAAAATATAGACTATTCCTGACAATAATCAAATAGTAATGTACGCAAATTAACAATACAATTCTACCGTGGCAAATAAACCGTAGATTATGAAATCATATACTTCTAGCTTAATAAAATACTATCATGTACATCTCGTGTACTTGTGTTACATACATGCGATATGAGGAGAACGTTACAAAGCAAAATAGAAACTTTACTAAAATATCATTTACGTGAAAAATATAAATAATGTTAATAAAGAAGTAACTTACAGTATTCTATAATAATGTTGTCCAAAATATATAAGGTTTACAAGTAAACTATGTGGTCAAGATAAACAGACATAAATTCAATGGACTGTCATGGCTATCGTCCCGTGGAAAAGTACAGGTACAAAACAAAGGAAATTAAACTTGACCGCGAAATATAAACAACCAATCAGATACAATGATTTAAGTAAATCCCTAATGAATATTCATAGAAAATAACGTGAATATTACTATACATAAAAGTAAGGTTTGCAAGTAATAATTAAAACTGAATATACAATATTCAAAATATGTAATTAAGCTTTATAATAAATATAGTAATTAAATAGATGATTTTTACAATATATAAAATGATCATAAAAATCACTCTGCTACATTCTCCCCGCTGTAGGAAAATGACTTCCACGTCATTCCGGTCTGTTTCCCCCTTCACTGAAGGTTGACGTCCTCGGCAAGCCATTAAACAGTTCGCATGATGTCGAGTATGGTTCTTGACAACTCAATCTCTAAGCCTTTAAATCTTCCTTTTCTTGCTTCAGACTCCAACCAGTGAATCCTCATTAACCAATCCGGCTGTTGGATAGTAGTAGCCTGCTTAGATACAACATAGTCATCCAGGTATTTCGGTTGTTTCCTTTCCCTCTGAGGTCTAGTTGATACTGGTGGGTCGCGTGGTGGTGTCGGTAGTATACGTCTCCTTCGAATTCGTGGTTGTTGTTCCGGAGCTATGGTGGGTTCGTCTGCCTGTTCTAATGATAAGTCTGTTGGCGCACTCTCATTTCGATCAATAGAAGTGTTTTCTTCAATAGTCTGAGCAGTCGCTTCTTCAGGTTCCTCATCACTCACAGGGTTTGGTTCTGCAGCTGTAATAATGTCCACAGGAAGAGCGTCCCCTCCTAAACCAGTTCCCTGCTGATCACTACTCTCAGCTCCATCATGGCCGTCACCAGTGAAACCAAGACTTCCTTCTTCTTGTAGGTCCACAACTGGTACATCACTGTTAGTGTTGTCCTGTGTATCCTGTTCAAGTATCATATATCCATACTCCTGCTCCGACTCCTCATCTGATACTTCATCAGTGGTCCTGTTCTCACTGTTCCCTTCAGATTTCGTCGGTTCCTCGGGCTGCTTCTTTCTTCTTTGCCTGGGCGCAGGACGTTTCTTTTCTTTATCAATAATATCTTTGGGCAGATCTCCAATAGGTAAGAACAGATTCCTATGTAGAGTCCTCTTTCTTCCTTCTTTATTCTCTTTCTGAACCACGTACACTAGTATTCCAAAATTAGGCTGACTAATTATCAGGTACGGGTCATCTTCCCACCTATCTGCTAACTTGTGCTTTCCATCAAAGGCTAGTGTCTTAACTAAGACTCTATCTCCAGGCTTTAGCACAGCTCCTTTTACTTTCTGGTCGTAGTGTGTCTTTTGTCGTTTCTGGGCAGCAAAGATGTTTCTTGTTGCTGTGTCATATGCCTTACGAAGTCTGTCTTGCATTTCTTCTGCATACTTAGTTCTAGTAATAGGTTCAGCTTCATCTCCCATTCCAAAAGCGATGTCGATAGGTAGCTTTGGTTGTCTTCCAAACATCAGGAAGTATGGAGAGAATCCAGTTGATGTTTGACGAGTGCAGTTGTAAGCATGGACAAGACCAGCAACATGCGACTTCCAATCTTTCTTCTGGACGTTCTCTAATGTTCCAAGCATACCAAGTAATGTCCTATTGAAACGTTCAGTGATGCCATTGCCCATTGGATGATACGGTGTTGTTCGTGACTTAGTCATACCAGTGATGTTGCATAATTCCTTAATGATTTTGGATCCAAAGTTGGCACCTTGATCGGAGTGAATTCTTTCTGGCAAACCATAGTGGACGACAAAGTTGTTGAAGAATGCGTCTGCAGTTGTTTTTGCTGTCTGGTTTCTTGTTGGTATTGCCAATGCATATCGAGTGAAGTGGTCTGTTATTACAAGTATGTTCTCAAATCCACCTGTAGATCTTTCAAGTGAGAGATAGTCCATACATACTAACTCAAGAGGTTGTGTTGTCTCGATACTAATGAGTGGTGCTCTATGACTTGCAGGTTGCTTTCGTCGAATACATCTGTCGCAATTCGATATCCAGTTGTCAACATCTCGATTCATTCCAAACCAAACAAAACGATCTCTAACCAATGATACTGTTTTGTCTCTGCCTTGATGTCCCATCTCATCATGTAATGCTGTTAATACTTTGGCAATACAGACTTCGGGTAATACAAGTTGTTTATGTTGTTCCCCATTGTCGTGGATAATACGGTAGAGTACGCCATCAACCATTTTCAATTTGTCGTAGTTGTTAATAAACCAAGTGTTCCATGGTGAACGTTCTAACTGTTCTTTTCGTGGCTTGCGATGTTCATCAACCCAATATATCCAATCTTTCAGGTAAGAATCTTGCTTCTGTTCCATCTTGATGTTGACTAGGTGTTGTGATGGTAAGTATGGATCATCAGTGGCTTTAGGTGTTGTCATCGATAAAGTCTGAACATATGGTTGTGCATGCTGTAACTGACAAATGGCTTTCACCGAATCTGTACTAATGTTGGAGGTGTTGGTACGACCAAGCAGTTCTGGAAGTCTGGAAAGTGCATCTGCATCAGCGTTGTTGACACCAGGTCGATAGACGATGTTAAAGTTGTAAGATGACAAACTAGCTATCCAACGATGACCAGTGGCGTCTAGCTTTGCTGTTGTTAAGACGTAAGTAAGTGGGTTGTTGTCTGTAACCACGGTAAATGTGTTGCCATAAAGGTAATCATGAAATTTCTCTGTTACTGACCATTTCAGAGCAAGGAATTCTAACTTATGGACTGGGTAGTTCCTCTCAGTCTTGCTAAGTCCTCTGCTGGCATAGGCTATGGCTCTTTTCTTTCCTTCTTGTGTTTGGTACAGTATTGCTACAAGACCAAGCATAGATGCGTCTGTATGTAATTCAAAAGGTTCCTTGTAACGTGGATAACCAAGAACTGGTGGCATCGCTAGTTGACTTTTGAGCTTCTGGAAAGCATCTTCTTGTGGCTTGTCCCAAACCCAGGATGTTACTGTTGGCTTCTTAAGTTTTCGTTTACTAGACTTCTTTGGAGCAGGCATCAAGTCTGTGAGCGGTCTTGCTATCTTGGAGAAATCTTTGACAAACTTGCGGTAATAACCGACAAAACCAAGGAAGCGACGTACCTCTTCTGGCGTTGTGGGTCGAGTCCAGTTGATTACTTTCTCAAGTTTATCTGGATCGGGTGAAATACCATCTTTAGAGACTATGTGGCCGATGTACTTGACTTTGTCTTTGAAGAATGCACATTTCTTGGGCGAAAGTTTCAAGTTGTGTTCTCTTAGTCGTTGTAGTACCATCTGTAACCTTTCAAGATGTTCTTCGTACGTCTCCGAAAAGATGATCAAGTCGTCAAGGTATATAAAGCATATATCTAGGTGAAGATCTCCAAGTATCTGTTCCATGAGACGTTGGTAAGTTGATGGACTGTTTACGAGGCCAAACGGAAGTCTGTTAAATTCATAGAAACCAAGAGGGCCGACTGTAAATGCTGTTCTAGCCTTGTGTGTCTCTTCTACCTCTACTTGGTGATAACCACTCTTCATGTCCATGACGGTATAGTAGTTGTTTCCTCCCAAGGCGTCAAGGATTTCTTCGCTTCTAGGAAGAGCATATGAGTCTTTAATCGTCAGCTGGTTCAGTTGTCTATAATCTACACACATTCTGAGCTTGTTGTCTTTCTTCCTAACCAATACAACATTCGATGACCAAGGCGAATGTGAACGACGAATGATCCCAGCAGTCAGTAGTTGTTGAAGGTGTGTTCTAACTTCGTCGAATAAGGCAGGTGGAATACGCCGGTGTCGTTGTTTGAATGGTGTTTCATCTATCAGTTCTATCTTATGCTGTACGGCGGTAATGTGGCCTATATCAGTATCTGAAGTGCTGAATACATCTCTGAATTGATGAAGTAATTCTCTAGCTTTACGTAGTTGATCATCAGTAAGTGTATCTGGAAATGTAGATTCATTCCATGCATCTTGTTCGTAGGTGTCTGGTACATCAATGTCGGTGACTGAAACAGGCTGAAGTTCGCAAAGGATGGCATTTGGCGAAACTGTCACTGTTCTGGTAGTTACATTGTATGTCTAATATGTAAATAATATTTGACAATAAATTTAATTCATATCAACTTAAATACCAAGTCACTATACAAAGTACGTTTTTAAAACGATATATATACTATGTATCTAATATCAACTAGCAATGTTACACATAAAACATAATGTTTGTTATAATTGCTACGTTCAACTGAGCATTGACCTATACCATGTGGGTTATAGTTCAATGTAAGTACTATACACTACAACTGTATACCGAAAAATACATTTAAAATATAAAAGTGTATGCTATATACTATGTAGGTATGCTACTGTAATCTACAAAATATGTTTATCACTATCAGTAATACATGTACACCATAAAGGAATGCCTAAATAGTATAAGTGTACATGTCCTCTGACAGACTAAGTCCATATCCAAGTAAGCTACGTGGGCGCCATTTGTAGTAGGTGGTTTTCTATGCTAAAGAGTAACACCAACAAGAGCTTAGAGTTCTGATGATTTATTGTACCAGTATATAAATAACAAGTCTGAAATAGCAATACAACATATATAAATAACAAGCTATTTCATATAACATAAATATATATACTTTACGAATATCACAGGTTATATAATACAGAAATATAATAAATAATACCCTTAACTGTTATTAACTATGTAGCAAGTGTAATGTATTGCAAGTAGAAAATGTTCAATGTTTACATTCAATGAAATTGACATCGGGTGTCACGTGTACTTTTACAAATGCTTGACCTTTGACTATACACTAAATCGGAATGTGATATGTTATTTACGTGTATCTGTGTATTTGTATTCAATACTGGTTTACCTTACAAACGGTAAATAATAAATGTTACATCTACATTTATTATTAATGACTTCCATTAAAATATATAATACGTATAATAATTAACTACATAATATCATACAACAATCATAAAGTTGCAAATAGAATAATCCTAAAGACTAATGATGTCAATATTATCGATTTATTAAAAGCTCCAAACTAACGGGAGGTAAGTCATGTTTACAATACAATATAAACAATTCTAAACTATAAATACATATACTCTTACCACTTGTGGAGTGAGTTGTACTGATACGGTTAACGGCACATCATATAAACATCACAATCATGTGCTCTACATAATTACATTACATGGAGTCCTGAAACCAAAATACGAACATAAATACTCGGACTCTAATTATAAAAATATACAACGTAACAAATATTCTTTACTCATTCATATTTGTACTTGGTAAAAACTATTTACTACAAAACTATTACTTTATATAAATGGAAACACTTTTCCGTCTTTCACTTAATAAGTCGTCCTTTATAAAATATAGACTATTCCTGACAATAATCAAATAGTAATGTACGCAAATTAACAATACAATTCTACCGTGGCAAATAAACCGTAGATTATAAAATCATATACTTCTAGCTTAATAAAATACTATCATGTACATCTCGTGTACTTGTGTTACATACATGCGATATGAGGAGAACGTTACAAAGCAAAATAGAAACTTTACTAAAATATCATTTACGTGAAAAATATAAATAATGTTAATAAAGAAGTAACTTACAGTATTCTATAATAATGTTGTCCAAAATATATAAGGTTTACAAGTAAACTATGTGGTCAAGATAAACAGACATAAATTCAATGGACTGTCATGGCTATCGTCCCGTGGAAAAGTACAGGTACAAAACAAAGGAAATTAAACTTGACCGCGAAATATAAACAACCAATCAGATACAATGATTTAAGTAAATCCCTAATGAATATTCATAGAAAATAACGTGAATATTACTATACATAAAAGTAAGGTTTGCAAGTAATAATTAAAACTGAATATACAATATTCAAAATATGTAATTAAGCTTTATAATAAATATAGTAATTAAATAGATGATTTTTACAATATATAAAATGATCATAAAAATCACTCTGCTACATGCACACGCTTTAAATTGGCCATCAAAACAAAACAAAAATCAATTTCCTTTTAAAGAATTTATTGAATCAAAACCATGCAATATCATTTCCTTTCTAACAGTGAAATTCTTCTTTTTCATAGGGACATATTTGATAGGTGTAGCTTCACCCTATCACATCAAATGAGAATAGCCTCGTGAGAGAATTACGATTCGCTTGTCCCTTGTTAGTTATTGTCGCTTCGTCACTAAATTAAACTTCTTGTCGCTGTTTATCTCTAAAATTCTTCTTGTCTCTTATTAGTGAGACCAGTCAGTTCCGTCCTTAACTTCCGTTTTTGCACTGCAAAACAATCACACAATTAACGATGCCTAGTCCTTGTTGGTGTGTACCTGAGTGTCATTTAAGAGGAGGACTTGCATTTCTAAATGACTTAATAAGAAGGAAAAGTTGGATCAACGCCATGGCTCAAACGTAGATTGTCATGTGCGATGCAATCGTAGAACCCATATCAATCAGCTGTTGTTTGCAAGGCACATTTTACTAAAAACGACTACGTTCAGGAAACTATTCATGGTAAAACTTTATTTTCTTTAAGAAATATATACTGTTATTTATATAATCGCCATGCAAGTAAACCAAAGTCTGGTAGCAACCGCAATTATCGTTTTAGAATAAAAAGGGGGGTGAATTCAAGACGTCATAACTTTTGGGATTACGATTCAATATCATCTGTTTGACATTTTTTGGTTAATACTACAATTGTATGGTTTTTCTACAAGAGATATATTATACTGATAATTATTTTAGCAGTAATTATGTAAATTTCGGTTGTAATGACAAGAATTCGTGAGCTATGCCTCGGGCTTTCTTGAAAAATATCAATGACAATGTAAACAGGAACAAAACATTGACATGAATGATGCTCTCCACCTATGTTATAGTTATTTAGGTATGTGTGTTGCACAAGTCTTTCACAAGTTTCAAAAAAGCTAATGTTATAAAAACTTTTTTCAGGGCACATACCCACTTTATAGAGACTTGTCTACTGCCATGCATTCCCATCCTATTTTCATGCACCATTTGTAAGCAAGAGACTGAATGGTTTACAAAATTAAAAATCAGGACGGTGTCCCGTTAAACCAAAAGAACTAAACTGGATGAATATTGTAGGAGAAATCTAGAGGAAAGTTTTGATTTGTGAAATTGGTTTTCCTGAACAGATGTACATTCATCCTGCAGGAAAGATTTATAACTGTCCACCACCAACTGAAGAGCTAATGTTGAGCTTCACAGATGGAATTACTCAAACACCATAAATGCCTATGTTTTCAGCACAGATTTCACAAATCATGACACAGCTGTGCATTTTTATGCCCCACCTACGATAGTAGGGGGCATTATGTTTTCTGGTCTGTGCGTCCGTTCGTCTGTTCGTCCGTCCGTCCGTCCGTCTGTCCCTCTTTAGGTTAAAGTTTTTGGTCAAGGTAGTTTTTGATGAAGTTGAAGTCCAATCGACTTCAAACTTGGTACACATGTTCCCTATGATATGATCTTTTTAATTTTAATGCCAAATTAGAGTTTTTACCCCAATGTCACGGTCCACTGAACATGGAAAATGATAGTGCGAGTGGGGCATTCGTGTACTGGGGACACATTCTTTTTTATACCTGTTAAGAGTCGAAAACTAACTATTATTTTTATATAAATAAACATATATTGTGTCATTTTAGAACTTATATTTTTCCAAAGGATGCATGAATGAAAGTAGTGAAATTCATTTTGCTTTGATATATAGATTTGAATTACAATTGTTCATGTTATTGTAATGCATATAAAAATAAAGAGATGTGGCACAATCATGACAATGTAAATATATGATATTCTGTGAGTTTATCAAACTAAAGGGGATAAGAAATGGGTATAAGCAGTTACAGGACTGTACTACTGTACAATCTCCAACAATGAGAAAAACTCATACTGTAAAGAGAATTTCATATTTACAAGTAAGTTTTGTTTTTGCATTGAATAATTTTCTTCTATTGTCTTAAAAGCAAATATGGGAAGTGGTTAAAATGCTAATGAGACAGCTTTTATGGCCACCAGATGTCATTGTTACCTTGATTAAAAACTCCTTTTTAGCTCACCTGACCTGACTCATCACTTGGTTTCGTCGTCCATAAACTTTTACAAACAATCTTCTCTGAAACTACTGTGCCAAATTTAACCAAACTTAGCCAAAATCATCATTGCGGTATCTAATTTAAAAAATGTGTGGTTAGACCCGGTCAACCAACCGAGATGGCCACTATGGCCAAAAATAGAACATACAGGTAAAATGTAGATTTTGGCTTATAACTCTGAAACCAAAGCATTTAGAGCAAATCTGACATAGGGTGAAATTGTCTCTTCAGTGAAGATCTATCTGCCCAGGAATTTTCAGACAAATCTGACAACCCGTTGATGGATTGCTGCCCCCAAATTAGTAATTTGAAGGAAATTTTGCAGAGTTTGGTTATTATCTTAAATATTATTATAGATAGAGATAAACTGTAAACAGCAATAATGTTCTGCAAAGTAAGACCTACAAATAAGTCAATATGACCAAAATTTAAGTTGACCCCTTAAAGAGTTATTGCCCTTTATAGTCAATTTTTAACAATTTTCATAAATTTTTGTATTTTTTGTTAATGTTTAAAAAATATTTTCAACTGTAAATACTGGGCCATGTTTATTATAGATAGAGATAATTGTAGCACCAAGAATGTTCAGTAAAGAAAGATCTACAAACACATCCCCATCATCAAAAACACAATTTTGTCATTTTATATGTGTCCGTTGTTTAATATGCACATAGACCGTCCAAGGTGAGCGACACAGGCTCTTGAGAGTCTCTAGGTCATTAATACAGGTAGATAACTTTATCATGTTTATACTGAAAAATAATTTTGCTTGGAGGGAGAATTTTAAAAAAGTTCTGTCTTCAAAAGAGTTGACATGTTACTATGTACATTAACCATTATGTTACTTGATGTTCTAGCAATACACACAGAACGGAGACTAGTCAATCTTTGTGAATTATTTTTCATAGGATAGGAGTAATTGAATATGTGTATATAATCAATAATTAAAAATAGTTTTATTTACATTAAAAAGGAAAAGTTCTTATGTCTTTAAAATGCATTTCATGGCAAGGTACAGAAAATATACTGTAAACAGTAGACTATAGATATAGGTGAACTAGGTACAAGAGAACTCTAAATCTTAAATACTACAAACCACCTCTTTTCTATGGAAGATAATGATATAACTGGACTAGAAATACACTCAACCTGTAATTAACTGCCTTTACAGCGCTTTCGCGCTTTGATTGTAGATTGTTTTGTACATAAAAAAGGCATTCAGTTTTTTTTGTTTAAATTGTTTTTGTCCCTTTGGGTTTTGGATTTGTTCATTGTTGAAAGCAATACAATGACCTATAGTTGCTACCATCTATTGGGTTTTTGGTGGAGAGTCAATGTATTGGCGTACATATCACATCTTCTTATTTTCATATGAAACATGTTCTACTGGTTCCGTAATTTCTGTTAATGCTAATATCTGTGAGTACATGTAAGTCTTGACCATTTACCATTACAGTGGTCATTGGCCTTAGAGGTCAACTATTGTACTAATTATGATATGTCATGGACAATCTCTTAGCCAGAAGTTATATACTGTTAAAAAGGTAAAAGACATCCAGTGGACAGTCAAAAACTAAAAGTTAAAGAAAAACTATTAATTTTTATTATTAATTGCTCTTATACGAATGCAAAACATCTTTTGGGGTAGTATAATGGTACCATGTCGTTGTTATCCTCAAAAGACATATTTAGTTTCCGCACAATAGCTTAATTAAATGTCTCGTTTCAAGTTTTTAAGATCTTTGACCACATTTATTTTGTGTCAGAAACCTACACGACCTATATTATGTAAAAAACCTGACCACAATCCAAACTCAGATATTATCAAGCCTGAATATTGTCCAAACTTGCCCCAACTGTTCAGTGTTCAATCTCGGCTGTCGTATCAGGCTGCGCTTGGCAGAACATTTTATTGGCTTAAAACTAGCTTCTCATGATTTCTCGTTTGAATTGTTTACATTGTCATATCGGGGCCTTTTATAGCTGACTATGCAGTATAGGCTTTGCTCATTGTTGAAGGCCGTACGGTGGCCTATAGTTATTAATTTCTGTGTCATTTTGGTCTTATGTAAAGAATTGTCTCATTGGCAATCAAATCACATCTTCTATTTTATATGGACCTACTGTTCAGACCTTATATATCGGCCTATACTATTACCCATCAATGCTGCAATGCTTGCGAAGGAGCGCAAAATCTGTAGGCTTTATATATGATTTTTTCTTTATTCTACTTACTTATTTCAGAAAAAGTTGGGATTGAAATTTTAAAACTCCGCCCAGTCACTAACACAGGAACCGGCTATATCAGTCGGTGATTTCGCAAACTTTAAATTCTGTCTTGCTTGTAGACATGCATTTTTTGAAAAGGGAAGTCACTAAGGAAATTCTTTTGTCTGAATGTGTAGAATACTGGTTTCATCCACCGTGGCATCTGCTCAAAAGTAACGTAATTATCTGGTCTATTAAATGATAACAATGACAGGACTCGTCAGTGGCGTAGCTGGGTCATTTTTACGTGTACGCCCGAACCTTGGCGAGGGATATGAGGGGTGCCAACCGCTTAATGTCAAAGCACCTGTTGGTAGTGGGTTCGAAAGGGACGAAGCCCCCGAAAGCTATCGAGAATGAGATACCATAATGATTCCTGTCAGTAAAAAATCATTGATAACAACATACTTTTGAATCTAAATGTTTTTTTTGTTGTTTTTTTTGTTAAATTTTGTAATATGTTAACAAACATGTTTAACCCCGCCGCATTTTTGCGCCTGTCCCAAGTCAGGAGCCTCTGGCCTTTGTTAGTCTTGTATTATTTTAATTTTAGTTTCTTGTGTACAATTTGGAAATTAGTATGGCGTTCATTGTCACTGGACTAGTATATATTTGTTTAGGGGCCAGCTGAAGGACGCCTCCGGGTGTGGGAATTTCTCGCTACATTGAAGACCTGTTGGTGACCCTCTGCTGTTGTTTTTTATTTGGTCGGGTTGTTGTCTCTTTGACACATTCCCCATTTCCATTCTCAATTTTAACTTATTCATCGTGTTAAAAAGGCAGCTAGCCTAATGGTCATTGGTTTTAAAGAAAACGTTCAAACCAATATTACTTTTGAATAAGTTTAAATGGTGCCGTGAGTGAGCATATAATCAACAAAAGCACCTTTTAATGAACACGGAAAAAAAATTCTAAGAGGTGCAATATAAAAAAATTCTGGAACATCTAGGATTTCTTCCACAAAAAGTGATTCAAATTGAATGTATCATTCCTTTAAAGGGATTTAAAAAAAAAAAAAAATCTTTTGATATTTTTTTCTTGATCTGGAATATTTCACGACAATCTATGAAGGTTTATACCACTGGGTCGATGCCTCTGCTGGTGGACTATTAGTCCCCGAGGGTATCACCAGCCCAGTAGCCAGTACTTCGGTACTGGCATGAAACATACGGATTTTTTGTGTTATTAAAATTTGCTGATACAAAATATTATAAATTATTATAAATTAAGAAATGTATCTCCCTCATGCAAAGCTCTGATTCCTTTCACGGATTTGGCTACACTTTTTGGACCTTTTGGATTATAGCTCTTCATCTTTTATATAAGCTTTGGATTTTAAATATTTTGGCCACGAGCATCACTGAAGAGACATGTATTGTCGAAATGCGCATCTGGTGCAAGAAAATTGGTACCGTTAATTTTATTGAGCATGTAAAACAATTAATTGCGTAAAGAAGAGTCCGGCTATCTGTCTATCAGAAAAGAAAAGAAAAACGAACGAAAACAAATGCTTTTAAAATGTTAGCTTTAGACATTAGTCATAGAAAAAGATTCTTCGACATTTTCATAAATTTCGATGAAGGTTCGACAAGTAGAAAAAATAACAAAATGTAAGCCCAAACTGAGACCACTTATTAATTGCATGCAGAAAGACATACATTTTATCATTAAAATGCGGGAAAATTAAAGATATAATTGCATTATTATATTGCTCTGAATACTCTTTTGATCATAAACAGTTTCTGTACAACTTTCGTAAAATTTCACGGAGAGTCATTTAAAAGAATTTATCCACATTCGGAACCGAAATATTGACGCCGCTTTGTCTCGCCTTTGGGACATAAATCACAGGTTCGACAAAAATACAAACAACATATCGAATCTGAGCAGATAGTGAATTGCTTAAATATAAGAAAAGAAGGTAGAATTCATAGTGGATTCAGACTTTTACAAAAGATTCGAACAAATATATTAAATGATCTATTTGAGTAAATTTAGTCCCTTTTTATTCAAAATTACAATCAAGTGAAAAAAGAAGCACAAGGCTGATGTGCTTTTGATCAGATTTTCTTATTCTATGTCGATTATTTGTTTTATTTTCAAAATTCAAGTGTACGCCCGGGCGTTTTGACGTAAACGTAGCTACGCGCATGCTCGTAGGCTTAACATGGGTATAGACATATATAACTTCTCTAATCCGACAGATAATCCCATGCTTAGACAGGGTGTTCATACAGCTGGACTCCCAGGATAAAAAATAAAAAGGTGAATTTTGGCTTTTATAACCAATATACATTGTACATTCATTTACCTGTGTCAGTCCATATATCTCGCCCTTTCTTCTTTGCAGAACCTATGTTCTCATTTACATTATTCATGAAATATTTGCCAGGTGACAGGAAGCACCTATTCACAATTTATAGAAAAAAATGTCATTTTTTAGATTCAATCATAGCTGTCTGACTATGCGCTATGGGTTTTGGTAATTGTTGAAGGCCGAACAGGGACCTTTAGATGTTTTAAACTTATTTGTCATTTGGTCTATATATATATAGCTAGTAAAAAGTTGTCTAGACCATTGAAAACTATACCACATCTTCCTATTTTTTATATTTAAAATATCTCTCCATCTTCGCTGCTCAATAGTTTCTATCCACTCTCCTCCTCTCCACATCTTCGCTAGCCAAGGGTTACGATCCGCCCCTTCTCTTTACGAGACTTGCTAGCCAAAGGTTACGATTCGCTCCCCTTCTCACAAGGGGAGCGGATCGTGACCATTGGCTAGCGAAGATGACATATCTCCGACTTTCGTAAATAAAAATTACCTATGATAAAGTTTGCCAAAGTCAAAGATTATAAGTTTTATTTGAGCGTCACCTTACCCTTAAATATTGTATTGTAATATCTGTAAGGCCAACTTAATGTACAAAATTTGAAAATGGTGAGGCGACAGATTTGTTGAGGTAACAACAATATTGATGTCAACCATGTTAGCTGTGATTAATGAAAACAATTTCAAAACACCAAAAACGGAAAGCATTTTTTTTAAAAACATAATACTTACAAGCAAACGGTTATTTAAAGTATCCTAATAAAGCATTCACTGAACCATGAAAAATGATACCAAGGACCGCAGACATACATGTATCAAGGAGACAGGTTTTTGTTTTGTTTTTGAATATTTCATATTTTTCCAGCAATTTTTAATGGTTGTAATTCTAGTAATGTTAAAGTCAATTGTTGATGTCATTCAGTTGATCAACCAGAAATAATTCAAACGAGATTAAATGATAAAAGAACAGAGTTCCAATGTCCCCCGTGTTGCACATATTTTATATTTCCAAGGGGCATAACTCTTTCAAAAAGAGTCGATTGTCTACCATTATAGAACTTGTCCCAGATACAGGTGATGTTAATCTATAGTATAAGTTTTATAAAAAAAATACCGTGTAATTGTTGGATTAAGGATGTTTGCTACTCTGTTTAAAAATAACAAGCTTTTCAGCTGACTGTTCTGAATTGATAGTATATAAATAAAGAACAAAAAAGCAGAAAAAAAATTGAGGGTCTGCGTGTTTGTTTTCAAGAAATAAGCCATTGAAAATTTGGCGGGAAATAATTATCTCTAGATCTTTCATACATTTAACCTTGGCACCTTTTTTGTTTAAAAAAAGTATGAAAAAATAACAAGGATTTTATAAATTTTTGGAATATAACTTTCTAAACTTTATGTAATAAAATTATGAAAAGAAAAGTAGGGGTTAGTATACATTTTTTTAAATGAATACATGGATAAAACCAGAGGATTCCGAAAATCTGGCAAAAATTCAAAAAATAGAGGAGCAAACACCCTAAAAGCGATATCAAGCCAACTTCACAAATAAACAAGAGATAAAGACGTCGACATATTGTCTTCAACAGTAGATTGTGCATATACAGTATGACAGCCTGTTAAATAGTCACGTTCCAAAACAACCAGAAACGAGGTTCCTCAACTTACAAAAAATATCTATAAATAAATTAATTCTTTTATTAAAGCAAGTGTATGGCTCGAGGGCTGATATTAACCGAGGACTGCTAATACATGAGATATGAAAAATGACATGTAATGATCTTTTTATCATATGCTTCAAAACTGGAGAAAAATAACAAATTCATATATTGATCCTTTTACGTGGTTCCGAAATAGAAGTTCAAAAATTAAAAAGTTAACGGACGTCGGACCCCAGATTTCGTACATTCGATATGAAATCTTTCTATCATGTGTCTCAACAAAGAGGAAATATATTTTAATATGGACGAAGCGACAAAAAAAATAATTCAACAATATACATATTTGAACACTGTTAGGAAAAGTCAACATTTTTAAAGTAACTTTCTAAATTATGTTGGAAACTTTTGAAAAATTCATGCAATAACCCTATATTTTTGCATAGCAATATAATATTTCCCACAGAAAGTATCCAAAAGTTAGATTTATTTATTATTTAGATAAATTCCAATATTGCACTAGTGTAATAAATCTTCAAAAATCATGACGTCATCAACGACAAAATCTTAGTTTAAACCAATTTTTGCTTTCAAATATTATATTGCTATACAATAAAAGGGTTATTGCATAAATATTTGGGAATATTGTACCTCGTAGCATATATAATGAACTCGCAAGCTCTTGCAATATACAATTCTACTCGGGACAATATTCCGCAATATTCATGCAATAACCCTATATTACCATTGTCAATAAACAAACCAATCGAATTGTTGCTTCAAATTAAAAAAAAAAATAATCATCATTCAAATATCATGAATTTTCAAAAAACCAATAACACAAGAATTACATTTGGCAGAGCAATATGAATTATGGATTATCAACTTGTGTATAATACAGGTACATTGCATACATAACAAAACCAAATGCATACAACATGCAATTATGACTCTAACGATATACACAACATACCTATAAAACAACTAATATGTGTGTCAACAATAATACCTTGAATATATTAAGCCTCGAAGTGACACAAAAAAAATCAAAAACGATCAAAATCTATGTGAATACTGGTCTTAATATTATATCATACATTGTTTTCAAACACGTGTTTCTTTGATCCGAACATGCGCGGTTTTATTTTCACGTATCCAAATATATCAGTCACTTGTTTACGATTCGCTTATTAAAGATTTTTTTCAACAACCTCTGATGGTGGACTTTTTAAGTCCGATTTAAAGAAAGACCTTTCATATTTACATAAAGATTAATACCGATCTTTTAAAGATCGAAAAAGATCAACCTTAGTCTTTGTTTACTAATTTAAACGGGGTATTAGGGAGGGATACACTAAAGCTGTCACAAACAACAACTGACATCCTCGAGTTGGTAAATAATGGGCACAGGACGTTAGCGCTTTTTTACCTGTAAAACTATAGGACATTTGCGCTTCAAATACAATGGACATTTACGCTTTAAATTTTGATTCACCTGAATTGAATTGACTTGACATTTGCGCTTTTACCTGTAATTTAAATGAGAAGTAATAGTAGACGAATAACTTAAATTTGTTATTATTAAGACAAATGTTGCAGAATCCTTCCATGACCACTTCAATGAACAGTTTTACTCACTCATTCTGCTATTTTTTAACAACAGTCGGTGAATTACATAAACATTTGTTATCTTGATGAACATGCACCCCAGAATTGAGAAACATGATTATTGATTTGAAATATAGGCGAAATACCAGCAAGAACAGATAACAAGAGCTAATTTTTTTCAGTACTTGGGCTTCAGATATCAAGCGAAAACAAAATGTTTTCTTTCACTAGTTTTAGCTATATATAAACTTTTAAACATATATCAATGTGCTATGAAATGTGCTATGCAATGATTTTTTGAACTTTTAACTCTGCCAGGTCAAACCTGCCAATCCCAAGCCCAGATAAAATAGGATAGTAATAAAAACCAAATATTGCAAAAGCGCAAATGTCTTATGTAAAAAGCGGAAATGTCCTTTTTTAAAAAGCGCAAATGTCCTATGAAAAAGTGCAAACGTCTTGCGCCGTAAGTAATATTCTTAGGGACTTATCATTATTTATATGGAAGAGGGGGGGGGGGGGCTGGTCAAAATACAGGGCGATCAAGTTTTTACCTGTATGTAGAAGAGGGGGTTCAAATTTTATTGTAAATTCAAACTGAGAGGATCAATATTTTTGGCACAAAGAAATAAGTAGTTTGAACATCACTAATCATGGTACCTTTTTTAATTCATTAGAAGGGTCATTTTCAAAAAATTTCGAATTTTGAAATAGAAAAAAATATTAAAAGTTACTTATTCAAACAACCCTCTACATAAGCAAATCAAAACAAACAGTACTTTAAGAACAACATATAAAAGATGCAATCTTAATGATGCCATACAAGAATATGTTGAAATATTTTTTGATCGGTGGTACATTATTTTGTCTACCCTGTTACCATTTTCAAAAGAAATTTTGGGTTATTAAGAAAAGATTTAGATAAAATGTTAAGCTTGTTTTATGTAGTCAATTAGAAGTTTTCAAGAGAATAAACTTCTATATATATTCATTCTGTAATATAATAGATTATTTGCCAATTTTCCAGGTTGTACTGAAAAATGCCTCTAAAAATAGGTTTTCAAAGGTTGTAAAAATTACCACCAGTAATGCAAGTCTAAGATAGCAATTTATATTGTTCGGCATTTTGTCACCCTTTCAAATAAACCCAACATCAAGTAAATCCCTCATCAGTTTAGTTAGTTTACTTTTCTCTGTATTTCATTGGTAACAGGAACGTACGTTTCTGATATATCACTATATAAAAGTCTATCCTGTTATCTTTTTGTCTATCCTGTTACCGATATCAGTATTGCACCTGCGAATGCTTAATTAGGAAGATTAAGACGTTATAACCTTAAGATGAGTTCAAACAACGAAATATTTTATTCGTTTTGCACCTATATGTTAAGATAAAAAAAAAATAACGACGTTTTTGTCTACAAATATCTATCCTGTTACTGTAACCATAGCAACCATAGTAACAGGATAGACATAGCAGGATAGACAAATTTCTTCGTTTTTGATTGCTGTTGTGAAATAACTACTCCCTTTGGTGAAGTGATTATGTTTTTCTATTGTGAATTTGGTTTCCAACACGTTATTGCACTTTTTACAAGTATACTGTTGGTGTAATTAATCAAAATTGGTGGTAACAGCATAGACATGAAAAAAGTACACTCTTTTTTTTCACTAAATGTCTTGAAATTTCTTTTCTCTACACTGTCGTTCAAGAAACGAAGCGTTTTAAATGTAAAGATTACTTTGCACTTTTGAGATCAACACTGACTGATTCAATATTCATAGGGAGAATAATTTAACGGCTGATTTAAGTAGCGGTAACAGGAAATACATGAACCTCCTTTACGATGATTAAATTTAGTTTGTAGATAATATGTTACATACAATGATAAAGAAGCTACGATTTTTCGTTAGAGTAATATTTAACGTTCTTAAAAATTCCCTTTTGCAGATATCAAGGCGATCAGAAAATTGCTAAAAAATCATTTGAAATGTGTTTTTCTGACACTGTACGCAGACAAATACCCCTAAAATCGGTCTTAAATGCAGTTTAATCTTATCAAAATAGATGTAAGGTGTGTTTATTATTAATGTTCTGAATCACAAATCCGACAAGCTTTCATTTAAACCATTACAACTGAAATTTCCATTAGAAATAAAAAAAAAAATAAATAAATAGCATGGGTGTACTGAAAATTCGACATTTTTTGAAAATGACCCACAAGGTTCCTTTGAATGTTTTTTGCGGGGGGGGGGGGGGTGATCAAATAAAAATAGTGAAATATTAAGGGGAATCTAGAATATTTTATATGCTTGAATTCAAAATGACCAGCCCCCCCCCCTCCCAGGTAAATAATGATAAGTCCCTTAACACAGAAATACGTTTTATATGATTAAAAAATATTACCACCCTTATAGTGGTAATAAGATACATATTCAGTCTGTATTTAGATTATGTAACTTGTCACCAGGGTAAATTATAATTATAACTGTTACAGTGGATCCATGAGAAAAGCTGCCAAAATTGTAAAAAAAATCATCTTCACTGTTGATTAAATGTATTATAATAAAAGCTGTAATTGAAACTCAACACTATAGCTACCATATGCTCAGATGTTGTTAATTAGATTTTTTAGAAACATTCCATGCAGTAGAATAATTGAAATTGGGGGATCATAGCATTTCAGTAGATTTACAGTGTTTTATCTATGAAAGATAATCGATTGATTGATTTTTGGTTTGCTTAAAGTCCAAGAGAAAATATTTCATGCTTGTCCTTGACTTAACAAATGATAAAATATATTAAGATACTAAAAACAAATTTAAGGTACACATGTATTACATTTTTTTCTCTCTGATATTATGTAAAATGAGAATAAATATTATTAAGTTTACAAAATAACAATCGGATTACTTCCCTTTATGTAAAATTTATACATACAAATAATTTAGTTCAAAGTTAGTTAAAGTCACTTACTGCTGTACATTACAATGTCAACTCATACCTAAAGTTTAAATTTTCAAAGAATTTGTTTTAATACATATATCAACAGATTTCATTTCACTCTTATACCAAGTAAAAAACCTTTAAAAGGAGAAATGGAATAGTCTGCTTGTTCACTTTTTTCAAATATATGTGTTCAATCATTCCTTCATCTTCCGCTGAGACCTGATCAAATTGAAATCCTCTTGAAAAGAATTTTTTGTGTCCATTTACTCCATCATAATCAGACATTTCTCTATTTTCCATTTAATGATATTGTTTTTCTATAAACGACGATCGTAGTCATCATAATCATCATCATTCGTTCCTTCTGAAAAAATATAGGCAGTTGTTTACATTGGTAAAATCTAAATTCTAATGCAATTATTTTGTAACAATTGTTCTGATTGGATAACAGCAAGCGTAAAATTCTCTATCTCCTTGTCTGTAACTAAGGAAGCCGACATTTTGAATTTCGGAATGTATTGACATGTTATTTCTACAATAAAAACAAAAAACTCACTTGTTGCGCCTAAAAATCTTCTTTTTATCAAATTTTATTACATTCTGAAGCGGCACAGAAGCCAGAAAACGGCCGGTGTTTATGTTTGACGCCGGAAGCATACCTATGACGTCACCTAGTGTAGGGACCAAAGAACATAACATCTTTTCGCGGAATTTTCTTTAATGAACATTTTACACTGAAATAATGATTGAAATTTAATTATAAACTTGTTTTGCATTAGAATAGAGATAACTGTATTGTATTTGAAGCTTTGCGGACGTCCATCGGTAGTTTTACTGTCGCAAATACCCGTTTACCTGTCTCCGCTCCGCGTTGCCAGGTAAACTAAATTTGCGACAGTAAAACTACCGATGGACGTCCTTAAAGCTTCAAATACAATTCAGTTATCTCTTAAAAAATCTCTAAAATAGTTTGCCAATTAAAATTTGTCGATCGTAAAATGTTATTTTTTTTAAAACAAGAGTTAAAGAATTTATTCTATTTACAGCCGATTGCATTGCGTGTGTAGACAAAGGTAATATCTTTGGTTAGCTTGCTTGCTAGCTGAACCGTGAAGTCATTATTAGGTAAGGTAAACTATCCTCCTTTAAGAGTAGACTAGTCCGACAGATAACACTATATCTGTCTGTCTGTCTGTCTGTCTGAAGGAGTAGGCTACTTCGAAAGGAGGGTAGTATACCTAATCTAATAATGACTTCACGATTCAGCTAGCAAACAAGCTAACCAAAGATATTACCTTTGCCTACACACTCAAAGCAGTATGCTGTAACAAAAGTAACATTATTAACCAAAGACATTTTTGTACTGTCTTTTTTAAGATGTTTCGATGGTTTCAATTCTTATTTTCATGGATACTTTTTTTCTTATAAAGTAACTAACAGTTCAGATGTACGATGAGACATAAGTCTAGATGCAGAAGGTTTGTTTTTGACAATCAACATTATCAGATGTTAAAAAGGTTGAAGAAAAATCACAAATTACTCTATGGCAAAAACAAAAGTATAAAAAAACCAGCAGTAATATTAGGTGCATCGAAAGGGAAAGCAAATATTGTGCCACTTGTGGTATTCTTCCTATTAAAAGGAGAAAGTAATAATAGCTTTATTAAGTATTTTTCTTTTTAGAAATAAAAAATGTTCAAACACAACTGTAGACCAAATAATGCGTTCGGCAGACAAAATTATAAATCTGGATTGTTGTAATAGCATACTTACCAATATCAGAATCAGTACTTGAGTCAAAATTTACGTCTTCGACATATTTAGAATATTCAGAATCATCATTCAAATTTGCAAGATCGTATTTGTCGTCATCAGAACAATCCCGATCAAAATTGAAATTAGGATAATTTAAAAACCTGTGACTAAAATGTCTAGAATCACGTTTTGATTCTGCGTGGTTGGATGACAAACAATCAGTAAAAGTAGCAGAATATCGATCTTTATAAAAATGTTCTAAACGTTTTTATGACACCTACAGCATTAAGTTCCGTGTTTAGCTTTTTGTTGAATTTTACAATAAATTCGTCTGATCCGTACTTTTGGATGTACCTTTTTATAGCAAATACATCGGGTTTTTGGTGTAACTCTTCAAACAAATATTCAACAACCTGTGTATCATCAACAAAAACAGAAATTTCGTCACTACTGTTAGCGTACGAGAGAGGCTTAACAACTTCTTTGAATAATTGCCATTCACACGTTTTCGTATTTTCTGATATCCATGCCCGAAATTTATCGTTGAAATATATGATAACATTTTCTGTACTTCCATAATTCTCAATAGATTGTCTGACAGTTTCTATTTCAAATGCAGACTTTGATAATCCATATATTAGTCTCTGTATTATATAACTATCAGTTCTTGGAACTGTTATATCATCAGTATCAGTTTTAAAAGAAGTTGGACGAATCGTTTTAAATAAACGGTCCCACTTCAATTTATCATCGTCTTCTTCTGATTATAACCATATTGTAAAGTGAATATTAAAACCATCGACAAATTGTTTACCCCCAAATCTCTTAATGTAATCTATTACATATATTACGAATGTAACACGAGGACTCACTAATTCACTTATAAGTCTTTGTATCAACCAGTTGTCATTTGTAAATGCTCCTATTTCACCGTTTCCCATTGTGAATGATGTAGGACTAACAAATTCCTCTATAGTGGTCCAGCCACATTTTTTGATATTTTCCTCTGATTGTAACCATTCAGTGAGTCTCCTATTAAAATTATTAATAAATTCTTCACTTCCAAAGTTATCTATGTAATGTTTTACATTCGTTGCCAACGTACTTTCCAAATCATTAACAAGGTGCTGAATCAACCAGCTATCATTTACAAGTGCCATAATTTCCCTACATGTAATTTTGAAAGTGGTTGGACGACAAAAAAAATATGACACTTCCCAAAAACAATTAATTACATTTTCCTGTGACTGTAACCATTCCGTGAGATACTTATTGAAATCTCTAATGAAATCATCATTTCCAAACTTCTTAATGTAATTCTGTACTTGCGACATTTTAAAACCGTCAGATGTTACAAAAACATTCAAAAGCCTTTCTGTCAACCAGTTGTCATTTGTGGTTGCACCAATTTCTCGATTTTCAAATCTGAATGATGATGGGCGAACAATTGCAATCATCACGATCAATTTACAATTGATAACATTTTCATGAAACTGTAGCCATTCCGTGACTTTCTTATTGACATTTCTGATGAAATCATCATTTCCAAACTCCTTTATGTATTTTTGTTCTTGCGAAAATCGAGGAGCCTCATCTTTCACTAATTGATTTACAATCCTTTCTATCAACCAGCTGTCATTTGTGATTGCCCCAATTTCCCCGTTCTTAATTGTAAAATAAGATGGGCGAACAAATTCATATAACACGTCCAAATTACAAGTCATTACATTTTCATGCGACTCAAACCATTTCATTAGTTTGTTATTGAAATTGTTGATAAAATCGTTACTTTTGAACTTCATGATATAATACTTCACATTTGAACGAGATTTTATCGTATGATCTAAAAGCATCTGTGACAACTAGTTGTCATTCACATGTGCCCGTACTTCACCACTTTTTATTTTGGAAGATGCTGGGCAAAAAAGGTTACATAGAACACCTAACTTACAATTTTTTACATTTTCGTCTGATTGTATCCAATTAGCAAGTTTTTTGTTAATATCTTTAATGAAATTATCATTTCCAAACTTCTGAATGTAAATCCCTACATCCGAAGTTTTAGAAAACTCAGATGTTACTAAAACATTTAAAATTCTTTCTGTCAACCAGTTGCCATTTGTGCTTGCACCAATTTCTCCATTCTTAATTGTAAAAGAGCATGGGCGAACAAATTCATATAACAAGTTCAACTTACAATTCATTACATTTTCATGTGACTGTAACCATTCCATGAAATGCTGGTTAAACTTTGTAACAAACTCATCGCTACCAAACTTCTTAACGTAACTCTGTACATCAGAAAACATGTGAACACCTTCTGTCTGTACTTCATTAAACAGTCTCTGTATCAACCATTTGTCACTTATATGTGCCCTTATTTCACCACTTTCAATTTTAAACGATGCAGGACGAACAAATTCATTTAGCAGGTTAAACTCACAATTTAACATATTTTCTTTTGCTTGTAGCCATTTTGTGAGTTTTTTGTTAAATCTGTGAACAAAGATTTCGCTACCGAACTTCTTAACATAAGTTTTCACATAATTTTTTTTATCAGACCTAGTTCTCACCAGTTCGCGTATAAGTCTCTGTGTCAAAAAGTCATCGTTTGTATATGCCCCTAGTTTACCACTTTCAATTGTAAACGATGTTGGACGAACTAATTCAAATAATATTTTTAGACTACATTTTTTAAAATTTTCTTCCAATTTCAACCATTGTGAAAATGTATCATAGAAACTCTTAATAAATTGTTCACATGCATATTTCTTAATATACCAACGTACACGTAATGTTCTACCATGCGTGTCCTTAATTAATTCATTTATAACTCTTTGTATAATCCATGTGTCTTTTGCAGATGCTCCTATATGACCGTTTTCTATTTTGAATTCTGTTGGACGAACAAATTCGTTTAACACTTTCCATGAACAATTTTCACCATCTTTGATGGATTGCAACCATTGTGTAAGTTTTTCATTGAATTTTGCGATAAACTCCTTGCATCCATAAAACTGTATGTAAAATTTTACAAATTTTACTTGACAGTCTGCTTTCGGTAATTCTTTTATGAGTCTCGCTATTAACCAGTTTTCATTTGCATGTGCGCAAGGTCTATTATTTTCATTCTTGTATTGGGCTGGTCTTATAAATTTCTTAAGTTTTGAAAGCTCACAATTCATGACGTTTGATTCAATAAAACACCAGTCTGTGAGCTTTTGATTCAATAATTTCAATGTATGTGCCGAATTCTCTATAACAATTGAACTTAGTATGATAGCACCTTTACAAAAAAGACATATCTTGAAGAGTCTTTGAGCAAGAACTGTGCATTTTGACATAGGTACAATTACATATGTTCCACAACCTTCTCCTTTATAATCCCATGTCCTTACATTATCTAATAATATATCAACCGAACAATATTTTATAATATCTTCCATTGTTGATTCATCCCAGTATGAAAACAACACCGCATCACGCACCGTGCTATGACGAAACACGTACTTTTTTCTGTCCGAATCTTTTGTTATATATAGTTTTCTGAAATTTGGCTACAGATATCATGTAAGTCATTTGTTGTTATTTTTATCTTTTTGCTGTAGAGCAACGTGTGTAGAAATTCAATCATGGAACAATTTAAGTTTAAAAGATTATTTAAAGATTCGTGACTTTCACGACATATTATGCCCTTTTTCATACCAATTGATTTCTTGCAAACAGTATCCAACATCAAACTTGCAAGAACACAGTACTTTAAAGCATCATCAAATTCCTTATTGCCTGTTCGTTTCAATTTTCTTAATTCAAGTTTTAATTCTTCTGTTGGGGATGCAAAGAATTCGAACCCCATTGCAAAGAAGTTCTCAAAGGAGCAAAACAAACGACAAGCCTCTGGAAATCCTAAATATGGATCAGTGCCAATAATTTTTTCGAATTCGATGTCATCAAGAATGTTCGTGCTTATTTGTATGATATCGTGCTGTTTACGAATATTTATTTTATGCTGTATTGCATGTGATATCAAAATATTTTCTTTTTCTGTTGTGGACAAATTGAAATCACCATTTAGATTAATTATAACGCCTTCTGAAAACAGCTTATGGCATTTAATCATTTCATCAGCAGCATCCTCAATTTTATAAGTTCTTGTTGTAATAATGAACTTAGACATACCACTATGAACATGAGGTGTTAAAACATCTAAAATATTTTTACATGTTTTGGAACAATAATTGACATCAGATTGCCATAAAAAGTAAAAAGTCATCAAAAATAATTAATTGTTTGAATTCGCGTTTATAGTATTTTTTAAAATCTTTTGCTAAGTTGTGTTCTAGTTTCATAACTATGATACCCTTGGCATGAAATGAAGATGCTATCGCTAAAGCTGTCGAGGATTTCCCTCTTCCAGCTTTACCAATAAGAATAAGAAGATTTTTCGTTCGGAGTAGATCGGTGGCAGCATTTACTGCTGAGGTTTTAACATAAGTGTCATCCGCGTCATGTTCTTCTATCTGCATTCTTGTATTTTCTGAAAAAAAACCAACAACAATATAATGCGAAAATTATGAAGTTTTGTTTAAGATACAATCTCAACAAGCTGTTCATCATTTTTATGTGGGGACACATTATATCAAAAGGTCTTGCACTAAGGTTATTGCACAAATCAACATATTGTCTGCAATAAATGTGATGTGCAAAGAGAAAAACGACAATTTCCAAATTTATATAAAATTATGTATTATGAAATGACATTTCGATTTGATATTTGCATGCATAATTCACCTTTTGATTTACCAATATTTGCATAACCTGTTATTGCATGACGTGTGCTGTTGTTTGGAAGGTATTAATTTGTAAACATAGGAAACAGAAAGAATTGCCTCATACGTTTTTTGTCCTTACGATAAGGATGATAGATACCGATATTCAGGTTGTCTGCATATTGATATTGTAAAATATCAACCCGAGTCACAGCCGATTTGTTACAAGATCAATATACAGACAACCAGATTATCAATTTATCGGGTTATATTAGAGACATTTTGCATGATAGAAACAAGTGCTGTCTTTGTTTTTTAAACAAACCTGAAAATGACTTGATAAGTACGGGTCTATCTTATCAACGTTGGTTCATTCATCATGACGTCGATAATTTGTCTGGGTTATTTAGACCGGGTCAACGTATTTGACCTAATAAAGCCGTGATATGTAGTTTTATTAAGATCTGAGCAGAGTGATACCGACAGTGAGACGACAGATAGATAAGGTTATAATTTTGAAAAAGCACATGCTCTACATATGCATTTATGAAAACAATAAAACAACAAACTAAGTCATCATTATACTATAATTTTAAATTAGTTAAAAGTAAAATAACAAAAATACCGAACTCCGAAGAAAAAAAAGGATAAATAAAGGCAATAGTAGTATACCGCTGTTCGAAATTCATAAATCAATTGACAAAAAAAAAAAAAATCCGGGTTACAAACTAAAAATGAGGGAAACACATCAAATATAAGAGGAGAACATAGACTTGGTACAGGCATTTTCTTATGTTGAAAAAGGTGGTTTAAATCTGGTTTTAAAGCTAGTTAAGCTACTTGTATGACAGTTCGCATACACCATTCCATTATATTGAAAACGATGTGTGAACAAAACAAACAGACATAATAGGTTAATATGTCAAAAATAGGGGCACATCAGTCTAAATGTCTTATTTACGGATGGCAAACTATCTTTTGGAATTAAATCGACAGATTGCTGGTAATCCACATTTCGGTCTCTTGTTAATCTTAAAATACTAAAAATTAATAAACATTGTTGAATAACAAATGAAATAACAATTAAAGTTCAATTCTTCTTGAATAATTGATAGGTCTTTCCTTCCATTTTCTTTTAATTATACTGTCATAAATAAATATATCATATATATTGATTGATTAATTTATTGATTAGTTGGTTGGTTGGTTGGTTGATTGGTTTATTAGTTAAACACTTGATATTGGGTCTCTTGAAACAGGCGAAAAAAAGAGACCTTGGATTCCGTATTAAACACATGAAACGGAAACATGCATTAATTAATGGAATGGATTGATTGATTGATTGTTTGGTTTGTTGGTTGGTTAAACACATTGACTAAACATGTTGGTTGGTTAAACACGTTGGATAAGCTCAATTAAAACAAGCAAAAAAAAAATCCTTGGATCCCGCATGAAACACATGAAACGGAAACATGCATTGATTTATGGATTGGTTGGTTGGTTAAACACGTTGACTAAACATGTTGGTTGGTTGGTTAAACACGTTGGTTGGTAAAACACGTTGGATAGGCTCAATTAAAACAAGCGAAAAAAAAATCCTTGGATCCCGTATGAAACACATGAAACGGAAACATGCATTGATTGATTGATTGATTGATTGGTTGGTTGGTTGGTTGGTCGGTTAAACACGTTGACTAATCATTTTGGTTGGTTAAACACGTTGGTCGGTAAAATACGTTGGATAGGCTCAATTAAAACAAGCAAAAAAACATCCTTGGATCCCGTATGAAACACATGAAACGGACACATGCATTAATTGATTGAATGATTGGTTGGTTGGTTGGTTAAACCCGTTGGTTAAGCACGTTGGTTGGTTAAACACGTTGGTTGGTTAAACACGTTTAATAGGCTCAATTAAAACAAGCGAAAAAAAAACCCGGATCCCGTATGAAACACATGAAACGGAAACATGCATTGATTGATTGATTGATTGGTTGGTTGGTTAAACACGTTGGTTGGTTAAACACGTTGCTTAAACATGTTGGTAAGTTAAACACGTTGGTTGTTAAAGCACGTTGGATAGGCTCATTTAAAACAAGCGGAAAAAACCTTGGATCCCGTATGAAACACATGAAACGGAAACATGCATTGATTGATTGATTGATTGATTGGTTGGTTGGTTGGTTAAACATGTTAGTTTTACATGTTGGTTAAACACGTTGGTTGGTTAAACACGTTTAATAGGCTCAATTAAAACAAGCGAAAAAAAATCCTTGGATCCCGTATGAAACACATGAAACGGAAACATGCATTGATTGATTGATTGATTGATTGATTGATTGGTTGGTTCGTTGGTTAAAGACGTTGACTAAATATGTTGGTTGGTTAAACACGTTGGTCGGTAAAATACGTTGGATAGGCTCAATTAAAACAAGCAAAAAAAAATCCTTGGATCCCGTATGAAACACATCAAACGGACACATGCATTGATTGATTGATTGATTGATTGATTGATTGGTTGGTTGGTTGGTTTAACCCGTTGGTTAAACATGTTGGTTAAACACGTTGGTTGGTTATACACGTTTAAAAGGCTCGATTAAAACAAGCGAAAAAAAAAATCCTTGGATCCCGTATTAAACACATGAAACGGAAACATGCATTGATTGATTGGTTGATTGATTGGTTGGTTAAACACGTTGGTTGGTTAAACACTTTGCTTAAACATGTTGGTAAGTTAAACACGTTCGTTGGTAAAACACGTTGGACAGGCTCAATTAAAACAAGCGAAAAAAAACCTTGGATCCCGTATGAAACACATGAAACGGACACATGCATTGATTGATTGATTGATTGATTGATTGATTGGTTGGTTGGTTGGTTGGTTGGTTAAACACGTTAGTTAAACATGTTGGTTTAACACGTTGGTTGGTTAAACACGTTTAATAGGCTCAATTAAAACAAGCGAAACAAAATCCTTGGATCCCGTATGAAACACGAAACGGAAACATGCATTGATTGATTGATTCATTCATTCATTGGTTGGTTGGTTGGTTGGTTTGTTAAACACGTTGGTTAAACACGTTGGTTGGTTAAACACGTTGGATAGGCTCAATTAAAACAAGCGAAAAAAAAACACCTTGGATCCCGTATGAAACACATGAAACGGAAACATGCATTGATTGATTGATTGATTGATTGATTGATTGATTGGTTGGTTTGTTAAACACGTTGGTTAAACATGTTGGTTAAACACGTTGGTTGGTTAAACACTTTGGATAGGCTCAATTTAAACAAGCGAGAAAAAGAGATACCCTGGATCCCGTATTAAACACATGAAACGGAAACATTGATTGATTGATTGATTGATTGATGAATTGGTTGGTTGGTTGGTTGGTTAAACACGTTGGTTGGTTAAACATGTTGGTTTATTAAACACGCTGGTTGGTTAAACACGTTGGATAGGCTCAATTTAAACAAGCGAGAAAAAGAGATACCTTGGATCCCCTATTAAACACATGAAACGGAAACATTGATTGATTGATTGATTGATGAATTGGTTGGTTGGTTGGTTGGTTAAACACGTTGGTTTCTTAAACACGCTGGTTGGTAAAACACGTTTGATAGACTCAATTAAAACAAGCGGAAAAAAAACCTTGGATCCAGTATGAAACACATGAAACGGAAACATGCATTGATTGATTGATTGATTGATTGGTTGGTTGGTTGGTTGGTTGGTTTGTTAAACACGTTGGTTAAACATGTTGGTTAAACACGTTGGATAGGTTCAATTAAAACAAGCGAAAAAAAAACACCTGGGATCCCGTATGAAACACATGAAACGGAAATTTGCATTGAGTGGTTGGTTGGTTGATTGGTTGGTTGGTAGGTTGGTTGGTTAAACATGTTGGTTAAACACGTTGGTTTGTTAAACACGTTGGATAGGCTCAATTTAAACAAGCCAAAAAAAAATAGACCTTGGATCCCGTATTAAACACATGAAACGGAAACATTGATTGATTGATTGATTGATTGATTGATTGATTGATTGATTGGTTGGTTGGTTGGTTGGTTGGTTGGTTGGTTGGAATTCAAACACACATAAAACTGTTTAAATAGTGCCAAAACCACATAATTTGATGACCTTGACCTTTGACTTTGTGACCTTCGTCAAGGTCATTGCTCCACAAGGTCATTGCAAAAGATTCTATGGGTCAAGGACCTTTTGTTTAAGAGTTTTGCCTAAAAATGGCTTTTTAAAAACCATCAGTGGGAGTTATGTCCCTTACATGATGGTAAAATTAATATAGTCATAATGTAAAAAAGTTGTCCCTTGAAGTACCAATCATTTTTCACTGCTTAAATTTTCTGTATCTATAACCGTTCAATAGTTATAGGGAAATGAAAAACTTTTGAAAATCTAAAATATGACCTTGACCTTTGACCTTGACCTATATTTTTAAGTTTTGGTCCAATGAACTCAAATCTGAAGACCCGCAGTCTTTACGACTTACGGTTCATGAGATTTATATGCATATCGAAAATTAAAATATTCAAGGGGAAATAACTCCTATAATAAGTCACTGGATCGCTTCGGTTAAAATTATTTGAACTTGTATCATTTGGCAAGGAACATTTTAAAAAAAAACATTTGCGCTAAGTCTTATAGTTCATGAGTTATAGCGATAACAGTGTTTTTTGTAATTGGGGAGATAACTCCTATAAGGTAAATAGTACACTACGGTGCCCTTAATACAAGATAGCTTTTATTTACCCGATACTTGGTTCCAAAGATTATTTTGATATCTTGCGTACTTTTCTTGCCGATTGACTTTGAAAACGGCGGAAGAAAAAGAATAATAATAATAATTAAAAACCAATTGTTCAGAGAACAATTGAAGGTCTTTCCATCAGTTAATATCTATTTTGATATTAAAATATAAAAAATCAGTCTAAAATGTCAGTTCATATGGCTTTATGATGTATAGATATGAATTTAAAGCAAAGGTCAAAATCTAGAACGTAAAATTAACCTATGACCTTGACCTCAATTTCAAGGTCACAAACTGAGGATTTCAAATCAAAAGACCCTAGTCTCTAATATGTATGGTTAATAAGTTATATCACTTTAAACATAATTGAAGATATGATAGGGGCTAAAACTCCCATTCATTGTTTACGCACCCTTTCAACTAAACTTATTTAGTTACAACATGTCGCAACTAACAATTTATACAAAATAATTTGTCGATATCTTATAATGTTAATGAAAATGAGTGAAAATAAGACAAATTGAAAAATTAGAATATGACCTTGACCTTTGACCTTGACCTAATTTTAATTTTTTTGGACCAAGGACCTCAAATCAAAAGATCCTAGGTCTCTATCACTTATGGTGTTCCAGTTTAAAATACAATTTAAAATTTCAAATACAAAAAGGGAAATAACTCTCATATGGAGCGTTCATATTGCTTCGGTCGAAATTGGACAAATCATGCAAAGGATATAACGAGCAATTTTATAAAATTAATTTGTCGTAATCTTTTAAGGTTGCGAAGGAGTTGTGAGCACAAGGAAAACAGTGTTTGGGGAGATAACTCCTACAAAGAAAAGTATTCGGTTACGCAGGGTAAATTTCAAAAGCGCATAAATGTTTCGATATCATACATGTATACCAAATATCTAAGCGACATATTGCGAAAAAAATGTTTATCGCAAGAACAAAATTTGGCGGAAGAAAAAAAAAAAAAAATAATCAGAAGAAAAACAATAGGTCTTTCCACAGAAAAGTGTTAAATTAAATGTGAAAAAAATGCAAAATTCTTACGTATTTGATGCTTACAACACGAGGGAATTGCTTTGTAAATAGATTTTCATTAATCAAATGAACAGACATTTCTTCAAAAAAGGAATTATTAGGGCTACGAGGAATACAGAAAATTAAGTATGGTTTGAGCGTTTTATTTTTTATTTTAGATTTTTAGCAGAATGCAAATGGTATGCTTCAGAAAAAAAATCAAAATAGCAGTTTATCATATTTAGAATGTGATATTCATTTGGAATATCAAAAGTGAGACAATATGATTTTGAATATACTTTTTGATAATAAAAATGAGGCGGAAATAAACTATCCACGCCTTTGGGAAAACGAAAAACGACAAAAGACCAATAGGTCAACAACAACCTAGCTGAAAAATTAAAGACTAAGCATACTTCTGGTGACTTAAGTTGTAGAAGTTAACATATTCTATTACACTAGTTGTACTCGTCATGTTTCTCAAGGAATGTACACATTTGATTGTTTGTCTCATTCCATGATGCCACAATCCATGAAAAAGGAAGAGTTAGCAGTTATAATTATTGACACATATCCGTACTCATCTGTGAGATAGATATTTGATAACCAATAACGGCCGACTCGTGAATATATATTTTAACATTTTCAAAAAGACATTAAATCAATTTTAACAACTTCGAAACCTTGATTCAACTTTTTTGTAAGCAGCAATTTATAACTGTTTGCATTGCTAAAGCTAATTTCCCATAAACATGATAAAATCTTGAATGTTTCATTATGATATTTTAATAGTTTTTTTTTCTTTGCTCTATCAATCAGTTCTATGCGACTGTCATACAAATTAGGTTTAATCCATAATTTTCTACAAAATCATAAGTGTTTGTAAGCTTCTGATTTATGGCTAAGTCCTTATATTATACAATCCCACTAACGTCATCAAATCGGAAGTCGACACAAGGTACACAACTCTGCATTAAAGGGAGAAAAAAACAGAAACACACCCAATTATCTGTAAATCACAAGAAAACAAGAGATTTAGCAACTAAAACAACAAGTACAAAGTTAGAATGATTAAAATCGTTACTAAGGTTTAGCAGTTATTTTTCAAGTAGATCACTGTAGAAGAACACATTGTTAGAAGTAACAGATGATTAGATGGAATAGATTATGCCATAAAGTTTGTAAGGCGAATGCTATTGTTGCTTCCACAAATAAAGCATACCATACATCTGTGAGACATCGATCACATACACCATTTTTTGTCAATTAAACATTTAAAGAGATTACCTAATTTTCTCTACTAAAGGGCTTACAATTTTGTATGATTTTTATTTAAAGTGGACCCAAACACACTTTACACATGTCTACTTCGAATGTCAGCTTGTGTAAATGGTAGTATTGGGAAGCAAAAATTTATTAATTACGGAGAGGTAATCACTGCTTTATAGAAAATCAATATTGTTAACTACTTATCTATTATATTTCTTGCAGTATCTGTAAATATACCAGATACACATGTATTTAAATTGATATAAATATATTGTCATGACTTGTCTGATAAATATATTGTCATGACTTTTCTTATAGATATATTGTTATGACCAGCTGTATAATCATTGTCATGACGTTCGGATAAATATAGATTCTTCATCAAGTGTGATACGATATTTATCCACTCGAAACAGTTAAATTTTCAAATTTAAACGCGAGGCGCGCCGAGCGTTTTAAATATTTAAAATTTAATAAATTTTGAGAGTGGATAAATATCGTATTACACTAGATTTGGTGGTGGAATCTGTTTCTCTAATGATTTTGCAGATTTAAATACATCAGAGGTATTCAATATTTGTTTTGTAACTGATCATTAATTGTTCCCTATTCTTTCTGTAAAGGAGTAGTCGACTTTTGTTCAGTTCGGACTTTGAAAATGGAACGATTTAGATTGCCAATATTAATGTTCACATGTGATGCAATGCAGAGTCCTCTTGTACTATTGTTTTTCAAGACTGGTATCAAAATCTGGTTTTCGAGGATCTCCCCCTTTATGTTTGAAATGGCCTTATATGCATGATAATTTGTTTTATTAGTTGGTATGGGCTTTCAACCAGCTTGCAGTAACTGCGAGTACTCTCAGATCTATACTTAGTGTATTTTTAATGATGGGATGTACAAGTACCCGGCCACATCAACTTTGTGTTTCTGTTAGATTTATTTCTATTTGTATCCATCTGATTAGTTAAGCCTTTTTTTAAAATAATTTTGATAGTTTGTTCTTATGTTGTACTGTTTCACCACTATCTCAAGTAAGAGGAGGGTTGGGACTCAGCTAACATGTTTAACCCCGCCACATTTGGCTGAAGTCAGGAGCTTTAAATTCAATGGTTTTCGTTTGTTGCTGTGTTACATATTTGTTTTTCGTTTATTCTTTTGTGCATAATTATACTGTAAGTTTTCTCGTTTGCATTATTTTACATTTGTCATTTCGAGTTTTTTACAATTGACTTTGCAGTATGACCTTTGATCATTGTTGAAGACCATACGGTGACCTATTGTTGTTAATTTCTGTGTCATTTGGTCTCTTGTGAAGAGTTGTTTCATTGGCAATCATACAACATCTCCTTTTTTTTTTATATCAAAATTATTTTGAATCAAACAGCAGTCTTATACTGTAAAAGTGCGGCGGGAAAGGTACCAAAGGGACAATCAAACTCATTTAATTTGTCAAAACCAAACTAACAGTACCACGTGACTGAAAAAACAACGATAAAACGATAAAAAGAAAAACAGCAGTATTTAAAAAACTATATAGAAAAACTGAGCCGAAGCAACAACAACCCCCATCGAAAACCGGAGGTGAAAAGGATGTTCTGAAAGGGTAAGCAGAACCTGTCTCACATGTGGCATGAAAGAATAATTAGTTATCAAAGGTACCAGGATTATAATTAAGTACGCCAGACGCGCGTTTCGTCTACATAAGACTCATCAGTGACGCTCATATCAAAATATTTATAAAGCCAAACAAGTTCAAAGTTGAAAAGCATTGAGGATCCAAAATTCCAAAAAGTTGTGCCAAATACGGCTAAGGTAATCTATGCCTGGGATAAGAACATCCTTAGTTTTTCGTAAAATTCAATGTTTTGTAAACAGCAAATTTATAAATGACCACATTATTGATATTCAAGTCAACACTAAAATGTTGATGGGCTGGTGATACCCTCGGGGACGAAACGTCCACCAGCAGTTGCATCGAATAAACCCGATGATAAGTCTTAGTTAGTATGTTATATAAGAGAAAATAAAATCGTGATTGTGGTAACCGCAATTTGAACATATCCGTCGTCATCTGTGAAACAGGTATTATGGATATACCATAACGATCACATAACACGAGATCGGGTTCAAAATATTTTCACAGCGATGACTTCAACTTTATCGCTTGGATCTCTTGATTTAATTGCTTCCTTGCAAGCAGAAACCCTCTATCAAATCCAGATGGGAAATGCAAGCTTTGGCTATGGATATTCCATACCCAGACGCTACTGCAATATTGCTTATAAACTTCCAATTTGGCAATCTGAAATCATCTCTTTTGTCGTAAAACGTTTTGATTTAAACTCATCCTAATTGTTAATGTCTAATATGACTTTACTGTATATATCGTATGCTTATTTCAAGTTCAAGTGCAAAAAAGTCTTAACATTGAATTATTTTAAGATAGGATACCACTGATATAGCGGAACGAGAAGTTTTATGATAATTCTTGAAATAACCACCAATATAACATTGTTTATAAGGTCACTTATGAAATTTAGGTATCCAGTACACGGAAGTTATTCATTTGTGGTTGGTAATCTAAAAAATATATAGAACAGACATTTGGTTACATAGGATTCCCTACTTGAAGTGTCGTGTGGATAGATATTTGAGTTTCCGAGTAAATAGGTAATACCCAATTCCTTAATCAAGCAGTTTATGTAATGTAACTTACACACAAAAAATATTTATTTTGGGACTTTATTTGCAGGGTTAACATAGTATTTGTCATGGAGGTAGGATAGATGTTATGCAACACTTTGATCTTTAAAGATCGATGATTTACGTGTACCCATAGACCCATTCAGTGTTGTTATTTTAATTTGTATCAACGACCTCATAGTCTTAATCCAATTGGCGAGAGAAATAACGTCCCTTTTATTGCGTTTAGCCGATTGTCTGTCACAAATTATTAGGCTGGTATTTTTATTTTCAAATTTTGTTTGCCATTACCCTTTGTTTTGTGTTGAAACAGCTATTTACAGAACAAGTACGTGTTTAAAACAGAAAAGCAATAGCACTCTACTATATTTATATAGATATGCAAATTAATTACATCGCCATTTCCACACACCTGTATACAAAATGTAAACTATTATTATTATATTGATATTTTGGGAGGCGACTTTCCTGAATGTAAAATGTAAACAAATCAGTTTGATCTATTTATACCTGTTTTTATATACAGATAATTATCCTTTTTTAGTTGTAGCCTCAAAAGTTTCCATTCATGTATTATGTCTTCATTTTTTTTTTAATTATTTGCATCAAGATCTCCGTGTCCTGCTAAATATCTGTATAATTAAAGTCAAGCCCCGTAAACAAAATAGTTGTAATATCTGTATTGTTATCATACGCATGCGAAAGTATTTGATAATAATCTCCCGTTGTTTTTGCTACTCGTTTATTAATGTCTTTATTTCTGAAAAGTGTTTTAAAAATATACAATTAACGAAAAATAAATTCAATACTCACCAATTTAAAAAGATATATATTACATCCATCACATTTATATACTTCTATGTACGGTATATTAGTCTATTAAAGTTAATCCTCGTGCGAATTAATCGTTTTACATGTGAAGGTCAATATATTTTACCAGCTAACAATTCTAAATATAAGTGAAGTGAATGTTGGAACGAGTGATACTCCGGAAACAGTTTTTGAGGAACTAGATCTTCCGTTTACAGAAAAAGAACTGGATTCGTGCATCAAAAAACTAAAAAGAGACAAGTCGACTGGTTATGATGATATAATGAATGAGTATATACTGTTTGGTAAAACTTTATTGAAACCTGTACTTTGCCAACTGTTCAACAATATTTTATGTTCTGGAAATTTTCCTGAAATATGGGTGAAATGTATTTTAATTCCAATTTATAAGAAAGGAAATCCTGACGATCCTGGAAACTACAGAGGTATTTCGTTGGTGTCACACTTAGGAAAACTATTTACGTCGTTGATTAATTCAAGACTTATAACATGGTGCAAGATTAACAACACTCTGACAGATGCACAATTTGGATTCCGTCCTGGATACGGCACTTCTGATGCCATCTTCTGTCTTCATTCCCTGATTTCTAAGTCATTAAGAAAAGGTAAACGCTTATATTGCTGTTTTATCGATTAAATTAAAGCGTTTGATAGTGTTTTTCATGTAAAATTGTGGTTGAGATTAATTAGATGTGGCGTTACTGGTAAACTTCTTACTGTAATTAAATCTATGTATTCTAAATTGAAAACTAGTATAAAGTGTAATGGAAAAATTTCAGATTTTTTTAATTGTAATACTGGCTTGATGCAAGGGGAATCTTTATCCCCTTTATTATACTCGTTGTATGTCAATGATATGGAAGTAGAGCTAATCAGTAATGGCTGTCAGTCATATGAATTGAAATCCTTAAATTTATTTTTACTTATGTATGCAGACGACACTGTTTTATTTAGTGAGAACATAGATGATCTGCAAAATATGATAAATACTGTAAACTCTTCTGCAGAGGAATATGGTTTATATATTAATATGTCTAAAACTAAAGTGGTCGTGTTTAGAAATAGAGGTAGTGTAAAAAGTCAAGAAAAATGGTTTTTGAATAACAACCAAATAGATATATGTGATAGTTTTGTATATTTGGGTATTCTTTTTAATTATAATGGCAGTTTTTTACATACACAAAAAGTGTTAGCCAATCAAGGAAGAAAAGCTGTTTTTGCTTTATGTAGTAAAATTGTAGATGAATATTATAACTGTGAAACGTTACTGTCCTTATTTGATACTTATGTATCTAGTATACTTAATTATAGCTGTGAAGTGTGGGGTAATCAAAAAGCTGATGATATAGAGAAAGTACATTTATATTTTTTAAAACGAATTCTAAAGGTTAGAAAAACTGCTGTAAATAACATGGTTTACTGTGAATTGGGACGTTATCCAATGTATTATGAAAGACAAAGAAGACTGATTCAGTTTTGGTTTAAATTATTAAATACTGATAACTGTATACTTAAAGCATGTTATGAAGATATGTTGGAGAGTTCACTTAAAAAACCCAATGACAAATCGAATTGGGCATGTTCAGTCAAAGATATTTTATGTAGATATGGTTTTCATGATGTATGGCTAAAACAAAGCGTAAATAATGTTGATATATTCATACATGAGTTAAAACAAAGAATGAAAGATACCTTTATTGCTGATGCTAATGCTTTTTTTAATAATTCATCAAAATGTATACTTTATAGATATATATATGACACAGATATACTGCAATTTTATTTAGATAGACCTGTTAATCAAATATATAAACCTTTTATATGTAAATATCGTATATCCGCCCATAGCCTCAATATAGAAACAGGCAGATATTACAATGTAGATAGAGAAAATAGATTATGTACTATGTGCAATAACAATATTGTAGAAAATGAATACCATGTTGTTCTAGAATGTAATAGATATAGTGATGTAAGAAAACTATACATTAAGAAATATTATTGGCAATATCCATCCACTTTTAAACTTATACAGTTGTTATCAGTTCACAATGTGAAAGAACTTAATAATTTAGGTAAATTTTTGTTTAATATTGAAAAAATTCGTAATATGTAGTTGTATTAATTATTTATCATATGAATTTATTTTCATTCTCCGCCATACATGTATTGTGTATAATTATTGTATTTATATTTCACTGATACAAAATATTGTAAAATTGTATATTCTATAAGCTGTATTGCTTCTGAATAAAGTATTATTATTATTATAGAAATAGGTGGAAACCTATTAAAGTCGGTCAATATGAAATTAAAACGTTTTGTGTACATGTAATTATACTTAGTCTAGCAACTCACACAGTCAAAGCTTAAACTGTCATTAGAGATGCACATATGATTGTATTTTTATCTCTAAATTCTGTATATATTTGTATGTATATTCTGCTTTTTATATTTGAAATACATGTATCAAATACTTTTTTAAAAACAAACCAAGATGTCACTTAATCCATTGCATATATGTTCTTTAAATTGTCAGGGGTTAAGAAAATATGAAAAAAAGAATTAGACTAAAAGAATGGATAAAACAACAAAAATGCAACATAATATTTTTACAAGAAACACATTTTTCGAACAATTCAATAGATAAAGAATTTACGGGCGATTTATATCATAGTTTTGGAAGCACACAATCAAGAGGTGTTTCGATTTATATCAACCAAAAAATTAAATATGAAATCATAGATAAATATGAAGATCAAGACGGAAAAATTGTTTTAATCAACACAGAAATCGATAAAAATATATTTACCTTTGTAAACCTTTATGCCCAAAACACATGTAAAGGGAGAAATATATTCTTTAAAAAAGCTTTAAGTGTCATTGAAACATATAGCCTTGGTATAATTATCATAGGCGGTGATATGAATGAAACGCTTCATATAAAAGATAGAAAAAGTAATAGAAAAGATCAACAAAAAATAAAAAAATAAGACAAATGGGCTAAAAACTCTGATAAAAAAACTAAAAGTTATAGATATATGGAGAGCAATAAATCCAAATAAAACGCAATATACCTAGAAAAGAAAAAATAATGAAGTAGCTAGTAGAATTGATTATTTTCTAGTTAGTCAAGATGTGAGACCAAGAGTACTCAGCACTGATATACGACCTGCTACTTTTCAATATACAGATCACTTAGCGAGTTCACTTAAAATTAATCATTATCAAGGGAACAAAGGAAAGAGATACTTCAAATTAAACAACAGTATTCTTTATGACGAATCATACAAAATAAAAATAAATACTTTGATAGATAAATATGAAAAACTAAGAAATAAAAAAAGTTAGCAATCATGTGGGATCTCTTTAAAATAGAAGTAAGAGAAAAAACCATAGAACATTGTAAATTAAAAGCTAAACAGAAAAGAGACGAAATTACAAAACTCGACCAAAAACTTAAACTTTTGAATGAAATTCATGATAACAACCTGGATGGAAAAAATAATAATTTGCCAAATATAATAGATTCAATAAATAAAACAGAAGAAACGCTACAAACTCTATATTCAGATAAAATAAAAGGGGCACAAATAAGATCACGAGTTAAATGGATAGAACAGGGCGAAAAAAATACAAAATATTTCTTGGGATTAGCAAAATCAAGACAAACAAGGAAAAACATTACTGCTATAAGAGACAGTAAAGGAGAAATAACAGAAGATCAAGGCAAAATATTAGAAACGGGGAGAAATTATTATGTCAATTTATATAAGTCAACGAACCCTGATTTAAGAGAAATTGAAAATTATATTGAAAAAACTAAAATAAATTACAAATTAAGTACACAAGAAGGTAATGAAATTGACGGCAACCTGACAATAGAGGAATGTACACAATCTGTTTTTAAAATGAAACTTAACAAAACACCAGGTATCGATGGTCTCTCAATTGAATTTTATAGAGCTTTCTGGTCCAACTTACAAAACTTTGCTGTAGATGTTTTTAATAATTGCTATGAAAAAAAAGAATTGACAAATTCTCAGAAACTAGGATTAATTACCCTTATATACAAGAAAAACGACCCATTAAATTTAGATAATTATAGACCAGTTACCTTACTAAATGTAGATACCAAAATTATAGCATACTCTCTTGCACAAAGACTGAAACCAATATTGCATAAAATCATTCATAGTGATCAAAACGGTTATGTAAAAAACAGATATATTGGATTCAATATTAGACAAATCCAAGATATTATAGATTATTCGGAAAAATTCAATGTAGATGGAGCAATCCTATTTTTAGACTTCACAAAGGCATTTGACTCGCTAGAATGGGAATTTATGTATTGTTCTTTTTTTGGCTTCCAGGAATCTCTTTTGAGGTGGATAAATACTTTATACACAGATATAAAGGGTTGCATATTAAATAATGGCTGGATTTCAAGACCCTTCAACATTGAGCGCGGAATCCGTCAAGGGTGTCCCGCGAGTTCTATAATTTTCGTAATTGCTGTTGAAATTTTAGCTAGTAGATTAAGACAAAATAAAAGTTTTAAAGGTTTTCAAATTAAACTAGATAATAAAACCCATACCTTAAAATTAAACCAGCTTGCAGACGACACCACTTTATTTTTAAATTCAAAACAAGAAGTGTTATTAACTCTGAAAATTATAGAAATTTTTGGATCACTTTCAGGCCTGAAGCTTAATCGAAATAAAACAGAAGGAATATGGCGCGGCAATTTAAAGTCCTGCAAAGATAAAGTTGAAACATTAATTTTACACAAAAAATCTATAAAAGTTTTGGGAATATACTTTGGACTTAATAAAAATGAGTGTAAAAAATTAAACTTGCAACGACAATAAGAAAAATCTGAAAAAATAATTAAAGATTGGAATAAAAGAAATTTAACTATGTTAGGTAAGATAACTCTTGTTAAATCATTTTAAAATCTTCCCGAATATTACTTACGTTGCATCTGTAACCGAAATTGATAACGAATACCTAGCAAAATTTAAAAAATTGATATACAGTTTTATATGGAATAATAAATCAGAAAAAGTTAAAAGGGATATAATAAGTAAAAATTACCATGATGGCGGGCTTAAAATGATAAACATAGATAAATATCTAGAAGCGATAAATATTAGTTGGGTAAAAAAACTCATCGATAACGAAGATCTATCACCCAATTGGAAAGTCTTACCTAAATTTTATTTTGATAAATTTGGACAAGAATTCTTTATATTTTAAATGAATTTCAACAATATTAATTTGGTCTATAAACTGAAAGAACTAATTCCACAATTTTACTTAAGAATAATCATATCATGGATGAATTCAAAATCTGAAAAAGAATCAGATCATCTATCATATAAACAAATTAGACAGCAGCTTATATGGGGCAATAAAAATATCAAATTAAACGGCAAATGTCTCATTTTCAAAAACTGGATAAACAGTAAAACTCTTTTTTTAAATGACATTATTGATCATGATAATAAAGGAAAATTTATTCAAAACATGATCTTAGATAACCTTTCCTGTCATGCTAACTGGTTTTCAGAATATTCTAAATTAATGAAAGCAATACCAAAACAGTGGTTACAAGAGCTAACTAAAGAAGAATCAATAAAAACAAAAGTTGCCATTGACTCCGAATATAAATTTAAAGATAAAAAAGGAAAAATGGTATCACTTAAAAACATTTCCTCCAAAGACATTTACATCTCCCTCTTAAATAGATATTACGAAAAACCAATAGGATTTCAAAAGTGGGACAACATATTTATCTTGGAAAACAACACAAACAAAAGACAACAAATGCTAAATTATATCTTTTATTATATACAAGATAATAAATTCAAAATGTTAAGATGGAAATTTCTGCACTACATTTTACCAACCAAACAATTACTTTTCTCTTTTTCTCCGCTATGTAATATTTGTGATGTCATCGAAGATTATGAGCACTACTTTTTAACATGCAAAGTTCTGAAATCATTTTGGGATCAACTAAAACTATTACTTGATAAACTTAAAATAGGACATCATATCATATCAATTAAATCACTTTTGTACGGATACAAAATAAACGATACAAGTTATTACAGTGATTAATGATTTAATAACAATTATTCTTTTTACTGTATACAAAGGATACTATATATCCGAACAAAAAACAAAACAAATTAATATGTTTGAAATTTTCAAAAAAAGAATTTCTTCAATATCACGAAATATTGATAAATAAAGAAGGCAAATATGAAAAATTCCATAATCTGGTTGCAGCAAAAATTAAATTAATTTCATAAATTAGAATTTATAATACATCATGTTATCATATTTCTATTCCGTTACATACATGTCATTATTACTATATATATATATATTGTGCACTAACAAGTACTAACTTATCAATGAAAATGACAGTTGTTTTCCAATCGTTAGATATGATTTGCATTCTGAAATCATTTAACCAAATACAAAATATCAAATACATAATGAATATGGATAAAAAAAAAGACAGCAATCGAACCAAACAAATCAGACTAATAAATGTCAATGTACCATTCAAAACTGCGGGTGTTTATACAAGAAGACATGCGTGATCATGCATAGTCTCTTAAGAATGTACTGATGATTAAAACAGTTACAAAAATCAGCCTTCAACAATTATTTGTGTTACAATAAACATAAAGCTGTAACAAAATAGCACCAGCAACAAAGTTTTTAAGATGGTACAGCCCCGTGCATATGTATGAACTATTTTCTTCAATTAACAAATAATATGAAGTTCCACGCTGTTGTCTGAAGGTATCTATACTTTAGAATTATATTGTTGGTGCAGTATTCGCTACATTGCGTTGTCCATTATAAGATAGAGTCGGTAATTTGATGGTATTATCACGACGTTGTTCTTCAATGCATAAGTATAGCCTTCTTGACGTCTGAAAAAGACTTCAATCAGCTGCAAGCGACCGTTATGGAGTGAGGTGTACAGTTTTATGCCCTTGATGAAGGTCCTACTGTGAATTTTAGATAAAAAACGGCAATGAACGTTACGTGCATGAAGTGCGGTTAGGGATTTTTAACAAAGTAATGGAAAAAATACAGCATAGAAAACTCTATACAGAAAACGAAATACTGATTGTTTTTTTAATAGAGCACTTATTAAACGTTTTCCCACTATATTATTCCTATATTCAATCATTTCGTAAATGTATGTTTTTTCGATGAAAGTAGTCTGAAATCCAACAACAGAAGGCAATTATTTTCAAAGCGCCTGGTACACACTTTTATTACACAAAAAAAAAAGGAATGTCCGCGAAGCTTACCACTAAGAAATTAAAAACTGTCAATTAACAATAAGCTAGTTCAAACTTACTGTTCACTGACCTTTTGGTCGATTTTTCTATTTGATTGCAGTCATTGATTTACTTTATATACTATTAGTTGTATGAAGATGTACCTGTTATAACGCAATCATTTTATAACGGTTTGAAATGGATGAATAGATTGGCGTTTAATGTCCAGTGCAAGGGAAAAAATGACAGCCCGACACCCGTTTAGTCCGACGGTTCGATAGTCCGACAGCTCAATAGTCCGATAGTTCGATATTCCGACAGGGTGACACATTATCATACCAGTCGAGGCCATAAATTTTCCCATATTCGCCGGTCCGTCAGACTTTGTTTTTTTTTCTGCCCTTTCAACCCATATAAACTTCTCTTATCTATTTCTCTTCTCATTCGCCACTATGATCTAGCGTATTGTATATATCAACAATACACACGTTTCAATGTACTTAACCAAACATTTGAATATGAAATTCAGCACTTTTAAATACTATATGTACCTTCAAAGAAAAGGACTGGGGGCAATTTTTCCCGTATTGTGTTCATATACGGGCTGGTGGCAATGGAGTTCGATAATGGAGACAGACATTCGAATGCGCCTCAGGTAATCAAACATGTAATGTGTTGAGGTTTGTTTTTATTAAACAGTGTTCTTTAGACAAAAAATAAAACCAATATGCTGATACTGAAAATTATCAGAAATCGCGTACAATCACACATAAAATATGTCAACAATATATAAATATATATATATTTAAATATTGATCACACGAACTATGAACCTATTCTAACAAGAGTACACACACTGAAAGGTCTCGCCTGCTTTAATTACCATTGATTTTATGCTTATAGTTCTGAATATAAAGCTTTACCACAATTATCACATAAACTTGACATTATCCAAGAAAATGAGGTCAAAGGTCGGATAAACTATTTAGGAAATACATGTATACCTAACAACCATTCCATACACCAAATATAGTAGGCCTATTGCTTATAGTATCTGAGATATGGACTTGACCACGAAAACTTAACCTTATTCACTGATCAATGAAATGAGGTTGACAGTTGAGGTACGCTAATACTTAATACATTATAGTTATCATATTACTCATAATAAGAGAGAAATTAACATTACAAAAAAATCTTACTTTTTTTCAAGTAGTTGCGGAAACATGAAAATCAGGTCAAGGACAATGGACAACGGAAACTGCATAAGGCAGATATATACAAAGTAAGACGCATCCAGGTATTCCACCTTCTAAAATATAAAGTTTTCAAGTACAAATGAAGTAGTTAGTTAACCCCGCCGCCGGATCCCTATCCCTATGTCGAGCCTTTTGTGACATAAGTCGCAGGCTCGACAACAACCTCTCAAATTTTTGTTTTTTACCTCTAGTAATTCGAATATCTAGTCAGGAATATTCCAGAAGCATCTATATAAGGAAAACTTAATACTGTATTCCAAAGCTTGTATAATAATTTCTTTGGAGGGTTGAAACGTTCTATGACACTATTGAACCATCAGTCTTGAAATGACGAAATTAAAGTCAATATTTCGAAAGTTTTACGGACGCCCTCATGAGATGAGTGACAGATGACAACGGAAGTGTTTCAAAAGCCACAATCAGGTCCTGTTTTCTCTAATGTATCACCATCGAATTAGAATTCGAAAGTGATAAACGTGATGTTGCCATATTTGAAGCAGAATCACTCTTCTAGAAGAATTGAGATTGACTTCGTATTTTTTTTTTTAGAATTCGTGTTGCACAGAGGTTTGGTTCTTTGAAGTATTTTGTAATCTTCTCAGTTGTTTTTTAAATTATGAATTTTGATTTCATTGATATCATCTGTCTCTATGTTTACAGAGGTTGATATGCATTATACAAGTATATAGTGTTGATAGATACAGTTTAGGTGTTTTACAATATTTTTCTTGGAATATATGTTTCTGTACAAGAAACGTATACCAAATAATGTGTAAATGATCACATCTTAGATATCAGGATTTGAATTTGTGTGTACCAGCTAGACGCGTTTTTCGTCTTCAGAGGACTCACCAGTGACGCCCGATTAGTAAAAGTTAAAATGACTTAATAAATTACGAAGATGAAGAACAATGATGACCATAATTCCGCTAAGGTAACCTATTCCTGATGTAGAACATCTTAAGTATTTCAATAAAAAAAAAAAAAACAATTAATTCATAATTTCATCCATACCAATGATAAGTCGAGCTAACATAATAGTGCTGACTACTAGGCAGGTAATACACTCGGGGAGAAAACTTCCAACAGCAGTGGCAACGACCCATTGGTTGCAAAAAAACTCATCATATATGCATGGATTTACGTTGTGTATGTCTGTTTCTTCTACAAAAGACCCATCACATATGTTCAAATCGAAAAACTTTAAAAGGCGAAATAAAATAAAGGACTTATTCCGAAAACTTTTCCAAATACAGGTAAGGTCATCTATTCCTGAGTTGAAAAATCCTTTGTATTTTGAAATGTTTTTAACATTGAATTTATAATCATGATCATATCAATGATAATTCAGTCAACAGAGCAGTGCTGACAACTTGGCTGCTGATACCCTCCGGGATAAAACACCTTCACTAGCAGTGAAATCGATCAAGGATTTATATTATGTATTATAGACGCGTGTCTCGTCGACCAAAGACTCACCACTTACGTTCTAATCATTCCTATTTGGAGCTTATTCATAGTATGACTAGCTGTCAGTTCCTGCGAAAACTCCCAGATATGTACTTTGCTGTAGAGATGTATAAGTACCCTGTCACGTCCACTCTGCGTTTTTGTTACTTGTTTTTTTTTTTAGCTTTGTATCAATCTGATAAGCTAAGATCTTTTCAACTGATTTTTATGGTTTGCTCATATGTTGTACTGTTACACCACTGTCCCAGATTAGGGGAGGTTTTGGCTGACGCTAACACGTTTAACCCCGCAATATTCTGTATGAGGCTGTCCCAAGTGGTTGTTGTTCGTTGCTACATATCGTTTTTCGTTCATAATTTTGTTCATAATTCAGGCCATTAGTTTTCTCGTAAAAATTGTTTTACATTACTCATTTCGGGGCCTTTTATATTTGACTATGGTATGGACTTTGATCAGTATTGAAGGCCGTATGCTGACCTGTAGTTGTTAATTTCTGTGTCATTTTATCTCTTTTGGAGAGTTTTTTCATTTGCAATCATACCACATCTTCTTATTTTCATATTGCACGGAATAAAAATCGGCAGATTTTCCATTTAAATTAGCAACATAACGGTTGCAACGAGAGGGACTTGAATTTCTTACCATTTTAATGTATCTTGATTTACTGCCAGTTGTATTGTTCTTATCTTGTTCCCGTTGAGAGTTTAGTTAAATGTTGTGTTAAGTTCCGTTTTTTTTTATCATTTTGACCATGTCTATGTCTTTTGCTATTTAACCTAGGTGTTTTGATTGAACCATTTGTATCTTCTGATATAATATACTATTCAAAGTGTGCCAATAATTTATGACAAATTCACTGCTTTCGTATATTTTATTATTATATTTTATTACTACATAGATTAAATCTTGCATATAAATGTATTTACAATAATTTAAAGTTAGCAATAAGTTCTCTGTCCCGATTTCATATCAAAAATACTAAATTCCCAACACTTCATGTACGGGAATATGCTTATTAATGTTGGTAAAAAAAAAGAAAAGATCTAAATAAAACATTAACATCAAATAAAGCATAAAATTAAACAATTGCACAAACAACCAAACTGATTGAAAACATTTTCAAATCCATATGAATGATAACAATTTCATTTGCTCATTTATTGATAAAGGTTCGCATTTAAAGTAATAAACAGAAATGAAGATCATAGAAAGCAAAGAACTAATCAATCGTAAGTAATTGCACATAGGATAACTTGCTAATAATTGTTATACAAGACACGCGCTGTTTCTTCAACATAAGACTCCTCACAAGATACTTGAGGCGAAAAGGTGGAACGCAAAAAATTAAGTTGAATTGCATTACAAAAAATTCTAAAAGGTTGTGTCAAATACAACGAAGACCACCTATGCATGTTAACAGACATGAACATTTGAATGACCAAATGTACTCTGCATGACCTGAACAGTAACGACTGCATACAATATCTAAGTATATTGCATCGCTGCGCTTTCGAATACCACATTTGAAAATATCATGTAAACTTTAAATCAGGGCAAGCACCTATTCTTGTTTAACATTTAGGGAAATATATTCTCTTTGAAAGATTTGTTTATTAATTGGTTAGTTTGGTTTTGAAAGATTTTTTGCACCAATATTAAGCGCTGAATCACATTTTATTTTATGGATTTAAACTGTTTATAGTTTCATAAATGTTTGGATTTCATTGATCGTTTGTTGATCATACTTATGGCAATTATGTAAATCATTATATGAAAGTCTTTGAAAAGCTTGTTACTTTGAAACAGTGTTACAAAGATGCTTAACGTCTATGGTACGGTACCATACATATGTCGTACAACTGTTTGTTTATTGTTTATTGTTTATTTGTATTTTATTTTCAAACGTAGCCAATAAGTCTTAACAAATTAATACACCTGAAATGTGGTACAAAGACATATATAACATATCTTTAAATTATAATATTCCAAAATTAAAGTAAAACATTATATAATCGAAATGATTGAAGTAAATTTGTCTGTGATAAAATAAATATATGAAAAAAGAATGTACAAAGAAACATAACCTAGCAAGTAGAATATGTGCAATAGTAACGTCTAAATCGAATCCGTTATCAACATAGTGTTTATCATTTGTTTATAAAATTACCATATATTTACATCATAATCGCACACCAATAGCCAATGGAATTTAATTGCACTGAAGTACACGAGAATCATTTCTCAAATCAAAGTTAATGACTATTTCATGCAATCTTAAATACAAAGAGGATTACTTATTGTATGGCGTTAAACCAAAACTTACATGTGGCATATGAAGACAATATATATGAACTAGGAGAGTTCCTGATTTTCCACAATTTGAACATTCATTAAGAATGAATGAATATAACACATTATCAATCTTGTTCGTCCGAAGCGTTTATTGGTTTAAATTCATCAGAAGGCTGAACCCCTAATATTCGAAAGCCAGGAATGTGAAAATGTTACTTACAAATGTAAAGAGCTATATGACAAAAAAAAAGAAAAACAAAATGCTTGAGGAAGTTGGAACCTCAGATTCTTTGTTATTCCTTAGTTTATCGTCTTAGTTATAAGAAAAAATGTGTTATAAATAATGTTTGTACAAAAGTAAAGAATCCCAAGCTGATGTTTCCACGGGGACAAACAATTCAAAAGCAGTAGTATTGACCCAATGTTAGTAAATGAAAATTACACCTTATTAAGTTCGTAGTAAACTTATCATATGTCATTTTCTTTTGAACATTTTTCTTGAATCAATAACTTGACCTCTATTTCAAAAGTGAAACTTAAATTAAAATATTAATGCTTTAATTATGTAATCCACTCAATAAATATCAGTTAAGAATCTATCTTTGCCAATATTTGGATGTTTCAAAATCATAAATGTGACACTTTAGCATCATTCATGGTAAAAAATAAAAAATTAGATTTTATTCTTCTCAAGTAACCAACTATCTCCAAACTTAATACATTTGTTTCCTATCTTCGATGATAAATAATCGCTGAAATGTAAGCCGCCTCACATAACAACCAATATTTATTACTGAAATGTTAGTAGATGCGACGGTAATCCTAAGGCAGAAAAATGTCAAAACATTAAATACAACAAAAGACAACTGTCATATCTGTTCATTTGTAAACCAAGTCTTTGAAATACATATGACACTAATTACAAAAGATATGACAATAACGCACAAAGTCAGATATAAATAATCCACAATAGCATATATTTATATTCTTTTGAATACTTCAATCATTCCATTAAAAACCAAATTCATTAGAAGGAAAAATAAGTGCACAAATATTTAACTAAAAAATCTCCGATATAATAACATTATTACTTTTATTCGCTAAATGGTATGTGTTATATCGACCAAGAAAGAAAGAAAATATTGATAGCATGCACTGGGTTTAAGCATAGATGTTGTTCATAAAAAGGAGACGTGCTGTTATCGCCAATCAGTTAGCAAGGTATGTTCTTGACTCTGCCAAAGAGTGCACTTCTGTTTGATGTGCTTTGCTGTACCCATTTTTATATAACATTCACTTATAATACTTGGTACATATAAACAGATAAATATGTACAAAGAACGACCTGTACTTAAATACGATATTTTAACAATGACCCAAGTTTACATAAGCACTAAAGAAAATTGAGAATGGAAATGGGGAATGTGTCAAAGAGACAATAACCCGACCAAAAAACAGCCGAAGACCACCAATGGGTATTCAACACAGCCAGAAAGTCCCGCACCCGGAGGCGGGCTTCAGCTGGCCCTTAAACAAAAATGTGTACTAGTTTAGTGAAAATGGACCTCATACTAAACTCCAAAACATATAAATGAACTAAAATTAAAAACCAGACAAGACTTACAAAGGCAGAGGCTCCTGACTTGGGACAGACGCCAAAATGCGGCGGGGTTAAACATGTTTTGTGAGATATCAACCATCCCCTTTACCTCTATCCAATGTAGAAAGGACAAACACACAGCAATACGTACAGTGAAACTCGGTTTAAAAGAAGTTCGAGTCCGATATAAGAAAAAGTAACAAAAGAAACTAAGCAAAATGTCAATGATACATACATTTACAAAGTACATATAAGAAGATGTGGAATGAGTGCAAATGACACAACTCTCCATCCAAGTCACAAAGGACAACTAAATGTATATCATCACTCATGGTTTCCGGAGTTCATATAAGAACAAATTTGAAAGGTGAACTTTAAAATGCATAGATTCAGGGACTTTATATTTATGTTTCAAATATTCAAATTGATTCAAATACCAAAATTGGGCATTAATATAAGATTTTCAATAACATATTTATATAAGATATTTAGATATGTAAAACATGTGTTCCCCAAATAAATATATAGTTATGAAAGAATAATGCATATCAATAAAGAATGTCATTAAAAAGGATTGTCATATTTATATAAAATCTTGCAAAATTATGACTCACTTGTTTTGCATATCAAAATATACCCATTAAAAGAAAATTGTACTCCCCCTCTTATGGATCCCCACATGAAGCTTTAGAATACTTAAGATACACGTCTATTTTCTTTAACAATTAAAAAAAATAAAGACACGAAAATATTATAAATAGAACAAGTATACGGAGATTAAAGTTGATAATTCCAAGATTAAAGTTGATAATTCCAAGATTAAAGTTGATAATTTCAAGATCAGAGTTGAAAATCTCAAGATTAGAGTTGGAAATTCCAAGATTAAAGACGACAAATTGAAAACAAGATAATCAAAACAGGATGATCCTGATACACTTTTGTAATTGAGTACATGTTTGCCTATATATTCTCTGACTATTAATCTCAATGTGATACTATTTCATAAAGAGATATATGCCTCTTCATTTCTATATCTTATTTTCTGTTAGATTTCTTTGAATGTCATTTTGCATCGATGTTAACTTGGAAAGGACTAAAAATTAATAATTCATTGCAAAATAAAATGTATATATCAATATATATCCATTCAAATTTTCAAATATCAATGCCTAACCTAGCATAAATTGCATGAAACGATTTTTAAAAAGTAACGAACGCCCGAATGTTTTAAATTTCGAATACAGCAAACATAAAAATTTGGAAGATTGTTTGATACTGATAAATGGATTTTCCTTACTTATAAAGTTTTCACTCTGTATTTCATGCATACAAATCCGTTTGACCTACTACACATTTTTACATTACATAACAATAACTATAGAAATGTTACAGTCAACCTTCAGCTCATAAAATAAAGTGAATTGTATACCATTTAATTTTGAAAACGAATACTGTAAGGAAGATATATTTATCAAATGTTTTTTTTCTCTCGACATAAATCATTCTGATAAGTCCCGTTTGCTGTATTAAATAGTGCTTGCATATTGTTTACATAATTACCCTATTGATTTTTTTCTTCCTTTATAATTCAGCTACTCCATCATAACTAAAACGCCATTATTATCATTGTTATTCGAGCTTAGATTATGGTTCGTCTCATTATCACTACCCTCAGAATGATTACTTGAGTCAACATCAATGTTTGAGTCAGATTCTGAACTATGTGTGTCAATAGAAATACTTGAATCTAAGTCAGATTCATCTACAATATCAATATCAGAATCTTCAAAACAGTTATCTATGTCACTGGCATCAGAATTGGCAACATTATCAAAGAAAAGTTCCAAAGATTCCCATTTACAATTTTGATCTAAAACATAATGTCTTTCTACTTTCTCTTTTAATCGTTCGTTAAAGTTTGTTATGAACTCGCATGATCCATAATTTCTGATATACGATTTTACTGTGTTAACATTTGTTTGTTGTTCTAATTTTGAAAACAAATACGAAATAACATGTTCATCATGAATGGAGATTATATTTTTTTCAAAACGTAACCACGATCGAGGTCGAACAAACGTAGTAAATAAGTGCAAACGACATTTTACTACATTTTCTTTATATTGAAACCATTTTTGTAGTCTCTCATTGAATTTGTTTACAAACATTTCACATTCATACCGCTCAATGTACTGTTTAACCTCAACTGTGAGTTTATATGACAAAGGTTCCGCCAATCTATTAATTAATCTCTGTATTAACCAGCCGTCGTTTGTGAAAGTACCTATTTGACCAGTTTTTATTTTGAATGTAGTAGGACGAATAAAATAATATATCACCTTCCAATCGCAATTTAATACAGTTTCCTCTGACTGGAACCATTCTGCAAGTTTTTCATTGAAATAGTTGACAAATGTTTCACAATCAGACCTTTCCATGTATTTTTTAACCTCATGTGTTCTCCCGTCTGTTACTTTATGTGAAATAGGTTCCGCCAATCTATTTATCAATCTCTGTATTAACCAGCCGTCGTTTGTGACAGTACCTATCTGACAAGTTTTAATTTTGAATGTAGTAGGACGAATAAAATAATATATCACCTTCCAATCGCAATTTGATACAGTTTCCTCTGACTGAAACCATTCTGCAAGTTTTTCATTGAAATATTTGACAAATGTTTCACAATCAGACCTCTCAATGTATTTTTTAACCTCATGTGTTCTCCCGTCTGTTACTTTACGTGAAATAGGTTCCGCCAATCTATTTATCAATCTCTGTATTAACCAGCCGTCGTTTGTGACAGTACCTATCCGACCAATTTTTATTTTGAATGTAGTAGGACGAATAAAATAATATATCACCTTCCAATCGCAATTTAATACAGTTTCCTCTGACTGAAACCATTCTGCAAGTTTTTCATTGAAATATTTGACAAATGTTTTACATCCAAACATCTTAATGTATTTTCTAACCTCATAAGTTCTTCCGTCTGTTACTTTATGTGAAATAGGTTCCGCCAATCTATTTATTAATCTCTGTATTAACCAGCCGTCGTTTGTGACAGTACCTATCTGACCAGTTTTTATTTTGAATGTTGTAGGACGAATAAAAAAATGTATCACCTTCCAATCGCAATTTAATACAGTTTCCTCTGACTGAAACCATTCTGCAAGTTTTTCATTGAAATAGTTGACAAATGTTTCACATCCAAACATCTTAATGTATTTTCTAATCTCATATGTTCTTTCGTCTGTTACTTTACGTGAAATAGGTTCCGCCAATTTATTTATTAATCTCTGTATTAACCAGCCGTCGTTTGTGAAAGTACCTATCTGACCAGTTTTCATTATCAATGTAGTAGGACGAATAAAATAATGTATCACCTCCAAATCGCAATGTAATACAGTTTCCTCTGACTGGAACCATTCTGCTAGTTTTTCATTGAAATATTTGACAAATGTTTCACATTCAGACCTCTCAATGTATTTTTTGACCTCATGTATTCTTTCGTCTGTTAATATATGTGAAATAGGTTCCGCCAATCTATTTATTAATCTCTGTATTAACCAGCCGTCGTTTGTGAAAGTACCTATCTGACCAGATTTTATTTTGCATGTAGTAGGACGAATAAAATAATATATCACCTTCCAATCGCAATTTAATACAGTTTCCTCTGACTGAAACCATTCGGCAAGTTTGTCATTGAAATATTTGACAAATGTTTCACATCCATACATCTTAATGTATTTTCTAACCTCATGCGTTCTTCCGTCTGTTACTTTATGTGAAATAGGTTCCGCCAATCTATTTATTAATCTCTGTATTAACCAGTCGTCGTTTGTGAAAGTACCTATCTGACTAGTTTTCATTATGACTGTAGTAGGACGAATAAAATTATATATCACCTTCCAATCGCAATGAAGTACAGTTTCCTCTGACTGGAACCTTTCGGCTAGTTTTTTATTGAAATATTTGACAAAATTTGCACATCCCGACCTGTCAATGTATTGTTTAACCTCATAAATTCTTTCGACTGTTAGTTTATGTAAAGGTTCCTCCAATCTATTTATTAATCTCTGTATTAACCAGCCATCGTTTGTGACAGTACCTATCTGACCAGATTTTATTTTGCATGTAGTAGGACGAATAAAATAATATATCACCTTCCAATCGCAATTTAATACAGTTTCCTCTGACTGAAACCATTCTGCAAGTTTTTCATTGAAATATTTCACAAATGTTTCACATCCAGACTTCTCAATGTATTTTTTAACCTCATGTGTTCTCCTGTCTGTTACTTTATGTGAAATAGGTTCCGCCAATCTATTTATTAATCTCTGTATTAACCAGCCGTCGTTTGTGACAGTACCTATCTGACCAGTTTTAATTTTGAATGTAGCAGGACGAATAAAATAGTGTATAACCTCCCAATCACAATTTAATACAGTTTCCTCAGACTGAAACCATTCTGCAAGTTTTTCATTGAAATAATTGACAAATGTTTCACATTCAGACCTCTCAATGTAATTTTTAATCTCATATATTCCTTCGTCTGTTATTTCATGTAAAGGTTCCGTCAATCTATTTATTAATCTCTGTATTAACCAGACGTCGTTTGTGAAAGTACCTATCTGACCAGTTTTTAATTTGAATGTAGTAGGACGAATAAAATAATATATCACCTTCCAATCGCAATGTAATACAGTTTCCTCTGACTGAAACCATTCTGCAAGTTTTTCATTGAAATATTTGACAAATGTTTCACAATCAGACCTCTCAATGTATTTTTTAACCTCATGTGTTCTCCCGTCTGTTACTTTACGTGAAATAGGTTCCGCCAATCTATTTATTAATCTCTGTATTAACCAGTCGTCGTTTGTGACAGTACCTATCTGACCAGTTTTCATTTTGAATGTAGTAGGACGAATAAAATAATATATCACCTTCCAATCGCAATTTAATACAGTTTCCTCTGACTGAAACCATTCTGCAAGTTTTACATTGAAATATTTGACAAATGTTTCACATCCAGACATCTCAATGTAATCTTTTACCTCGTATGTTCTCCCGTCTGTTACTTTATGTGAAATAGATTCCGCCAATCTATTTATTAATCTCTGTATTAACCAGTCGTCGTTTGTGACAGTACCTATCTGACCAGTTTTCATTTTGAATGTAGTAGGACGAATAAAATAATATATCACCTTCCAATCGCAATGTAATACAGTTTCCTCTGACTGAAACCATTCTGCAAGTTTTTCATTGAAATATTTGACAAATGTTTCACAATCAGACCTCTCAATGTATTTTTTAACCTCATGTGTTCTCCCGTCTGTTACTTTACGTGAAATAGGTTCCGCCAATCTATTTATTAATCTCTGTATTAACCAGTCGTCGTTTGTGACAGTACCTATCTGACCAGTTTTCATTTTGAATGTAGTAGGACGAATAAAATAATATATCACCTTCCAATCGCAATTTAATACAGTTTCCTCTGACTGAAACCATTCTGCAAGTTTTACATTGAAATATTTGACAAATGTTTCACATCCAGACATCTCAATGTAATCTTTTACCTCGTATGTTCTCCCGTCTGTTACTTTATGTGAAATAGATTCCGCCAATCTATTTATTAATCTCTGTATTAACCAGTCGTCGTTTGTGACAGTACCTATCTGACCAGTTTTCATTTTGAATGTAGTAGGACGAATAAAATAATATATCACCTTCCAATCGCAATTTAATACAGTTTCCTCTGACTGAAACCATTCTGCAAGTTTTTCATTGAAATATTTGACAAATGTTTCACATTCAGACCTCTCAATGTAATCTTTTACCTCGTATGTTCTCCCGTCTGTTACTTTATGTGAAATAGATTCCGCCAATCTATTTATTAATCTCTGTATTAACCAGTCGTCGTTTGTGACAGTACCTATCTGACCAGTTTTCATTTTGAATGTAGTAGGACGAATAAAATAATATATCACCTTCCAATCGCAATTTAATACAGTTTCCTCTGACTGAAACCATTCTGCAAGTTTTACATTGAAATATTTGACAAATGTTTCACATTCAGACCTCTCAATGTAATTTTTAATCTCATATATTCCTTCGTCTGTTATTTCATGTAAAGGTTCCGTCAATCTATTTATTAATCTCTGTATTAACCAGACGTCGTTTGTGAAAGTACCTATCTGACCAGTTTTTAATTTGAATGTAGTAGGACGAATAAAATAATATATCACCTTCCAATCGCAATGTAATACAGTTTCCTCTGACTGAAACCATTCTGCAAGTTTTTCATTGAAATATTTGACAAATGTTTCACAATCAGACCTCTCAATGTATTTTTTAACCTCATGTGTTCTCCCGTCTGTTACTTTACGTGAAATAGGTTCCGCCAATCTATTTATTAATCTCTGTATTAACCAGTCGTCGTTTGTGACAGTACCTATCTGACCAGTTTTCATTTTGAATGTAGTAGGACGAATAAAATAATATATCACCTTCCAATCGCAATTTAATACAGTTTCCTCTGACTGAAACCATTCTGCAAGTTTTACATTGAAATATTTGACAAATGTTTCACATCCAGACATCTCAATGTAATCTTTTACCTCGTATGTTCTCCCGTCTGTTACTTTATGTGAAATAGATTCCGCCAATCTATTTATTAATCTCTGTATTAACCAGTCGTCGTTTGTGACAGTACCTATCTGACCAGTTTTCATTTTGAATGTAGTAGGACGAATAAAATAATATATCACCTTCCAATCGCAATGTAATACAGTTTCCTCTGACTGAAACCATTCTGCAAGTTTTTCATTGAAATATTTGACAAATGTTTCACAATCAGACCTCTCAATGTATTTTTTAACCTCATGTGTTCTCCCGTCTGTTACTTTACGTGAAATAGGTTCCGCCAATCTATTTATTAATCTCTGTATTAACCAGTCGTCGTTTGTGACAGTACCTATCTGACCAGTTTTCATTTTGAATGTAGTAGGACGAATAAAATAATATATCACCTTCCAATCGCAATTTAATACAGTTTCCTCTGACTGAAACCATTCTGCAAGTTTTACATTGAAATATTTGACAAATGTTTCACATCCAGACATCTCAATGTAATCTTTTACCTCGTATGTTCTCCCGTCTGTTACTTTATGTGAAATAGATTCCGCCAATCTATTTATTAATCTCTGTATTAACCAGTCGTCGTTTGTGACAGTACCTATCTGACCAGTTTTCATTTTGAATGTAGTAGGACGAATAAAATAATATATCACCTTCCAATCGCAATTTAATACAGTTTCCTCTGACTGAAACCATTCTGCAAGTTTTTCATTGAAATATTTGACAAATGTTTCACATTCAGACCTCTCAATGTAATCTTTTACCTCGTACGTTCTACTGTCTGTTACTTTATGTGAAATAGGTTCCGCCAATCTATTTATTAATCTCTGTATTAACCAGACGTCGTTTGTGAAAGTACCTATCTGACCAGAAATCATTTTGGATTTAGTAGGACGAATAAAATTGTCTATCACCTTCCAATCGCAATGTAATACAGTTTCCTCTGACTGAAACCATTCTGCAAGTTTTTCATTGAAATAGTTGACAAATTTGTCACCACCATATCTTTCAATATATCTGTTTACATCGCATGCTCTATTATCTAATTCGTTCAAAAGTCTTTGTGTCAAATATTTGTCATTTGCATTTGCACAAATTATAGTGTTTTCCTTTTTGTAATTGAAAGGTCTTATGAATTCAGTGATTATAATCCAGTCACATTTAAGAATATTCTCCTCTTTCGTATACCATTCATCTAATTTCAAGTTAAACAAATTTAAAATAAATTCTGATTGCTTAATAAGGCTATAGCATTTAAAAATCTCATTATAATTTGCAAGAAACGTTTCAAACAGTTTTTGTGCTAGATCAGTACATTTGCTCTTCGGGACAAATAAATACTTCTTATTACCTTTCACAATAGAATCAAACGGTCTAACATGCTCTGCAAGGATGTCGATCTTAAAGTACTTTATGACATCTGCCATTGTTTTAAGGTGCCAATAAGAAGACAGAACTGCTTCGAAAACCGTTTGATGCTGGAATATATATACGTTGCTATTCAAATCTTGTTTTATATATGTATTGGTAAGTTTTTTGCACATTTCTTGTATCTCGTCAACTGTTATCATAATGGCTTTTTGATATAATGATTGATACAAATATTCAATGACGGAACTGCTAATATTTTTAAAGTTATTTGAAGGATCGTTGCTTTTATGAGCAACTCGACGTATGTTTTTACCAAAGGAATCTTTACATGCAAAATCCATCATCAAACAAACAAGAACACAGTATTTTAAAGCTGAATCAATGTCGGTATTTCCATATCTTTTCAATGAATTAATTTCATTTTGAAATTTTTCGGTTGGTGAAGTAAAGAATACATGTCCCATTGCAAAAAGTTTTTCTTCAGAACAAAACAAATGGCAAACCTCTGGAAACCCTAGATAGGGATCTGTTGTAACTATGTTATGTATTTCATTAAAGGAGATTTCACGTCCACAATATTTAGCATGCATTTTGATAATATTGTTTTTTTCTAAATCAGATAAACTAGAACTTCCATTCAAATTTACGACCCCTCCTTCTGACAACAACTGATGATATGACGCTATTTCATCATCAATTTCACTTTTGTAACTTCTTACCGTAATTATGAATTTAGAAATGCCATTTAAAACATGAGGCTTCAAAACATCTAAAAGATTAGAATGTATATCTTCATTATATCTTACATCAGCTTTCCCGAACAAATCTTCAAAAATAATCAATTGCTTATTGGTACTTAGGAAATATGTTTTAAAATCTTTTGCTAAGTCTTGTTCTAGTTTCATAATGATATAACCATTGGCATGAAACACAGATGCTACCTCCAAAGCCGTAGACGTTTTCCCACTCCCTGTTCTACCAAAAAGAATAAGTAAATTGTTACTTTCTAGTAGTTTAGTTGCATCAGCTACCGCAGATGTTTGAACATAGGTTTCATCTTTATCATGGAATTCGATTTCTTTTCTTGTATTATCTGAAAGAATAAAGAAATAATACTAGATTTAAGTGATAAAGACAAATAAATATGTTGCCAATTAATTCTGTTTTAAAAAACTTAAGAGAAGACGACTAGGATTATTTACTTTCATACAAACATACATCTAAAAGCCCATTTGTCATTCAGAGAAAAATTTTGACACACAACATATATTGAAATATTGAAAGAAAAAAAACTATATGCTGTTTGAAATTGCATTCTTGTTATATAAAAAGATTATTGCCAAAATTGATTTATATTTTACTAATGTATATTTTTAAAATCAGTAAAAAATATGCATAATGCGTGTTGGTATAAAATTCAGTGTAAGAAATTGCCTGATAAATATTTTTACTTCTTCAAAAATGTTTTGAATTTTCAAATGATTCTCAAATTAGTAAGACATATATTCCCAATAAGCTGAAGCATCGATCAAAAATACGTTTATTTCTTTATGTGAGACTTTTTTCCCATTTACACAGACTCATCAGTGGCGCTGATTAAAACAAGAGGCTCTCAAGAGCCTGAATTGCTCACCTTGTAAACAATGCCTTCGGCCATGTTTTTTGACGAAATAGAAAATAAAACACAAACTTTATTTTATACACCCTGCTGATCATTCAAATGAAGTTTGTAAAAGACTTATTTGTAAATCTAACTTTGCTGAACATTATTGCTGTTTACAGTTTATCTCTATCTATAATAATATTCAAGAAAATAACGGCCATGTTTTTTGACGGATCAAAAATCGAAGCACACACTTTGGGCAGGATAATCTAAGGAACTATCATGCTAAGTTTCATCCAAATCCATTCAGTAGTTTCAGAGGAGAAGATTTTTTAAAGTTAGCAAATATGATGAACAAATTGTGAAAAATTGTCATTAAAGGACAGTTACCCCTTAAGGGGTCAATTGACAATTTTGGTCATATTAACCTATTTGTAGATCTTACTTTGCTGATCATTTTTGCTGTTTACAGTTTATCTTCATCTATAATAATATTCAAGATAATGACCAAAAACTGCAAAATTTCCTTAAAATTACCAATTAAGTGGCAGCAACCCAACAATGGTTTGTTTGATTCATCTGAAAATTTCTGGGCTGATAGATCTTGACCTAATGAACATTTTTACCCCGTCAAATTTGCTCTAAATGCTTTCGTTTTTGAGATATAAGCCAAAAACTGCAATTGACCCCTATGTTCTATTTAAAGTAAGGGCGGCCATGTTTTTTGACGAATCAAAAATCGAAGCACACACTTTGTGCAGGATAATCTAAGGAACTATCATGCTAAGTTTCATTCAAATCCATTCAGTAGTTTCAGAGGAGAAGATTTTTTAAAGTTAGCAAATATGATGAACAAATTGTGAAAAATTGTCATTAAAGGACAGTTACCCCTTATGGGGTCAATTGACAATTTTGGTCATATTAACCTATTTGTAGATCTTACTTTGCTGATCATTTTTGCTGTTTACAGTTTATCTTCATCTATAATAATATTCAAGATAATGACCAAAAACTGCAAAATTTCCTTAAAATTACCAATTAAGTGGCAGCAACCCAACAATGGTTTGTTTGATTCATCTGAAAAGTTCTGGGCTGATAGATCTTGACCTAATGAACATTTTTACAACATGTCAAATTTGCTCTAAATGCTTCCGTTTTTGAGATATAAGCCAAAAACTGCATTTGACCCCTATGTTATATTTTAAGTAACGGCGGCCATGTTTTTTGACGGATCAAAAATCGAAGCACACACTTTGTGCAGGATAATCTAAGGAACAATCATTTTAAGTTTCATTCAAATCCATTCAGTAGTTTCAGAGGAGAAGATGTTTGAAAAATTGTTAACAACGACAGACGACGACGACGACGACAGACGCCAAGTGATGAGAAAAGCTCACATGGCCTTTTAGGCCAGGTGAGCTAAAAATTGTTAAAAATTGACTATAAAGGGCAATAACTCCTAACTCCATTTTGGTCATGTTGACTTATTTGTAGATCTTACTTTGTTGAACAGTATTGCTGTTTACAGTTTATCTCTATCTATAATAATATTCAAGATAATAACCAAAAACAGCAAAATTTCCTTAAAATTACCATTTCAGGGGCAGCAACCTAACAACGGAATGTCCGATTCATCTGAAAATTTCAGAGCAGATAGATCTTGACCTGATGAACAATTTTACCGCATGTCAGATTTGCTCTAAATGCTTTGGTTTTAGAGATATAAGCCAAAAACTGCATTTTACCCCTAAAATCTATTTTTAGCCCTGGCGGCCATCTTGGTTAGTTGGCCGGGTCACCGGACACATTTTTTAAACAAGATACCCCAATGATGATTATGGCCAAGTTTGGTTAAATTTGGCCCAGTAGTTTCAGAGGAGAAGATTTTTCTAAAAGATTACTAAGATTTACGAAAAATGGTTTAAAATTGACTATAAAGGGCAATAACTCCTAAAGTGGTCAACTGACCATTTTGGTCATGTTGACTTATTTGTAGATCTTACTTTGCTGAACATTATTGCTGTTTACAGTTTATCTCTATCTATAATAATATTCAAGATAATAACCAAAAACAGCAAAATTTCCTTAAAATTACCATTTCAGGGGCAGCAACCCAACAACGAAATGTCCGATATATCTGAAAATTTCAGGGCAGATAGATCTTGACCTGATGAACAATATTACCCCCCCCCTCCCCCCATCATTTGCTCTAAATGCTTTGGTTTTTGAGTTATAAGCCAAAAACTGCATTTTACCCCTATGTTCTATTTTTAGCCATGGCAGCCATCTTGGTTGGTTGGGTGAGGCACCGGACACATTTTTTAAACTAGATACCTAAATGATGATTGTGGCCAAGTTTGGTTAAATTTGGCCTTGTAGTTTCAGAGGAGAAGATTTTTGTAAAAGTTAACGCAGGACGACGACGGACGCCGGACGCCAAGTGATGAGAAAAGCTCACTTGGCCTTTCGGCCAGGTGAGCTAAAAAAAAACATACTAGAAAACGTATTCCAAAAAACATAACACTACAATGTATAACTTACTGGTGGGATGTATAAATACTGTCAAAGAGTATTCATCAAAATACACATAAAAAGAAAAGGTGAAAATAAACCACAAACAGATAATTTAACTAAAACTAGAGGCTCTCAAGAGCCTGTGTCGCTCACCTGTTAATGTGTTTGCTGATGTCGGCCATCTTCGTTGGTAGGCAGGGTCATTAGACACTTTTTTTTAAAATAGATACCCTAGTATAATGATTGTGGCCAAGTTTGGTTAAATTTGGCCAAGTAGTTTTAGAAAAGATTTTTATACAAGTTACAAAAATGACGAAAAGTTGTTCAATATTGACTATAAAGGGCAATAACTCCTTAAGGGGTCCTCTAACAATTTTGATCATTCTGACTTATTTGTAGATCTTACTTTGCTGAACATTATTGCTGTTTACAGTTAATCTCTATCTATAATAGTATTCAAGATAATAACCAAAAACTGCAAAATTTCCTTAAAATCACCAATTTTAGGACAGCAACCCAACAACAGGTTGTCCTATTTAACTGAAAATTTGGGGATATATCTTATTCTGATGGACATTTAAATCTTGAAAGATTTGCCCTAAATGTCTTAGTTTCAAAGATATAAAGCAAAAACTGCATTTTACCACTATGTTCTAATTTTAGCCATGTCGGCCATTTTGTTTGGTAGGCTGGGTCATCGGATACATTTTTTAAACTATAAACCACAATGATAATTGTGGACAAGTTTGGTAAAATTTGGCAAAGTAGTTTTAGAGAAGAAGATTTTTAGAAAAGTTACAAAAAATGATGAAAAGTTGTTAAAAATTTACTATAAAGGGCAATAACTCCTTAAGGGGTCGACTGACAATTTTGATAATGCTGACTTATTTGTAGGTCTTACTTTGCTGAACATTATTCCTGTTTACAGTTTATCTGTATCTATAATAGTATTCAAGATAATAACCAAAAACTGCAAAATTTCCCTAAAATAACCATTTCAGGGGCAGCAACCCAACAACAGGTTGTCTGATTCGTCTGAAAATTTCAGGGCAGACAGATCTTCACCTGATCAACAATTTTACCCCTGTCAGATCTGCTCTAAATGCTTTGGTTTTTGAGTTATAAGCCAAAAACTGCATTTTACCCCTATGTTCTATTTTTAGCCATGGCGGCCATCTTAGTTGGTTTGACGGGTCACGCCACACATTTTTTAAACTAGATAACCCAAGGATGATTGTGGCCAAGTTTGGTAGAATTTGGCCCAGTAGTTTCAGAGGAGAAGATTTTTGTAAAAGTTTACGGACGACGGACGACGGACGCCAAGTGATGAGAAAAGCTCACTTGACCTTTCAGGTCAGGTGAGCTAAAAATCCAGATTTAAGTTTGTCAGTATATTTTTGTTTACATTATACGGTCTTTTTCGGTTTCGACAATCAACCGAGAATAAAAAATTGAACGAAACAAAGAATTAATAACGAATTCCAAATGGCAGACCAACATCTATCAAAAATGTATGTTTTTCAAAGTTAGTGTGAAAATTGAAAACGACGCTTCATAAATTATTTGTGACCGAAATAATTTACCTTCATCGGGAATGATGTGATTGGTACGAATTAAATGTTCAGTCAATAACGTGACACCTTTTGACAATTAAAAAAAAAGTATGTGTCAAACATTTATTATTATTTAATTTAGTATGTTATTGATTTGTTGGGGCTTTTTATGCTTTATAATCCAAACGAATTTGAGAAATCGTGATATATATTATAATTTACGGGCGTTTTGATCCCAAATTGTACCTACCTCTTTACTTGCAGAATTAGAAGAAAACAAAACAGTGGCGGTCATAATTTTGCTTGATAGAATGGCCGTAGAATTTTTCAAACGCAGATCAGAAATAATTGATTTCTAGTTATAATTAAAAACCCCTTTGGTAACCATGAAGTTGTCACTTATCACTTTGAAGCATTTACGAAACTCATCAACACTTGCCAGAAACATTTCAAACAATTTGTTTGCTAGATCAGTACATTTGTCCTCCGGGACAATTAAAAATTTCTTAAAACCTTTCAAAATAGATTATTGCCTAAATTGATTTATATTTTACTAATGAATATTTAACCAGTAAACAATATGAAGAATGCAGTTTTGCATAACGAGTGTTGGTATAAAATTCAGTATAAGAAATTGCCTGATAGATATTTTTCTACCGAAAAATGTTTTGAATGTTCAAATTTGTCAGTATATTTATGTTTATAGATTACCTTAGCTGTATTTTGCAAAACTTTCAGGAATTTTTCTTCTTAATGCTAGTCAACTTCGTACTTTATTTGGCCTTATTAACTTTTTTGGATTCGAGCGTCACTGATGAGTCTTTTGTGGACGAAACGCGCGTCTGGCGTATATACTAAATTTAATCCTGGTATCTATGATGAGTTTATTTATATTATACAGTTTTTTCGGTTGCGACAATAAACCAGGAATAAACCAGGTGCTCCGCAGGGCGCAGCTTTATACGACCGCAGAGGTCGAACCCTGAACAGTTGGGGCAAGTATGGACAAAACATTCAAGCGTGATACAGCTCTGAATTTCGATTGTGATCAAATTTTTGACATTACATGTTTCTTGTTTACACAAAACAAATGTCAAGATTTTACAAATCAATTAAAGATTTCTTCTTCAAACTTTTTAAATCTAAAATTAAATAGTTGATCATGACACAGCATAGGTTTCTGACACAGAACGAATGTGGTCTAATGAACTTAAAAGTTTTTTTTTGCCTTTGAGCAATTCACTATGCTGTTGAATATTAATCCTCTCAAAAAAATGTTTAAAGAAATTTTCTTTTTATTTATGAAATCTGAAATGAGAAAAATTTAAACCCCCCCCCCCTTTTTTTCACATCCCCGTTTCCCTTTTTCCAAAACTGATATCAATTCAAATTTCTAATGGAGTTTGCAACAATAACTACTCTTTTAAATACATCATAAAATATTAAAATGTAAAATAAAGTGCTTGTTATCACTGAATGGTAAAGATTGGTTGGTAGTAAAAGTGAATATACATTGTTTATTGTATAAAACAATAAAAAAAACTTCATTAGCAAAATTTTATATTGGCAAATTTCCAATGAAGTTATTTACATAAAATTATTGGCAAATAAAAATAGAAAATGACATCATAGTCATGTCTGGCAAATGTCCATCATACATTATCTAAAAACATTTTAAATAAGATAAGGAAAAAAAGCTTCATCAGCAACATTTTATATTGGCAAATTTCCAATGAAGTTATTTACATAAAGTTATTGGCAAATAAAAATAGAAAATGACATCATAGTCATGTCTGGCAAATTTCCAACATATATTATCAACTACTATTCTATACAAAGAAAGATAACTCCAATTGAAAATTAATTGCTATTGCACAATATTGTGCAATTAGATATTTTTTGCTATTGTGCAATACTGTGCAATTGAAAATTTATTGCTATTGCACAATACTTGATATGGAATCCTGATTTGGACCAACTTGAAAACTGGGCCCATAATCAAAAATCAAAGTACATATTTAGATAAAGCATATCAAATAAGCCCAAGAATTTAATTTTTGTTAAAATCAAACTTAGTTTAATTTTGGACCCTTTGGACCTTAATGTAGACCAATTTGAAAACTGGACCAAAAATTAAGAATCTACATACACAGTTAGATTTGGCATATCAAAGAACCCATTTATTCAATTTTTGATGAAATCAAACAAAGTTTAATTTTGGACCCCCATTTGGACCAACTTGAAAACTAGGCCAATAATTAAAAATCTAAGTACATTTTTAAATTCAGCATATCAAAGAACCCCAAGGATTCAATTTTTGTTAAAATCAAACTAAGTTTAATTTTGGACCCTTTGGACCTTAATGTAGACCAATTTGAAAACAGGACCAAAAATTAAGAATCTACATACATAGTTAGATTCGGCATATCAAAGAACCCCAATTTTTCAATTTTTGATGAAATCACACAAAGTTCAATTTGGACCCTTTGGGCCCCTTATTCCTAAACTGTTAGGACCAAAACTCCCAAAATCAAACCCAACCTTCCTTTTATGGTCATAAACCTTGTGTTTAAATTTCATAGATTTCTATTTACTTATACTAAAGTTATGGTGCAAATACCAAAAATAATGCTTATTTGGGCCCCTTTTTGGCCCTAATTCATAAACTGTTGTGACCTCAACTCCAAAAATCAATCCCAACCTTCCTTTTGTGGTCATAAACCTTGTGTTAAAATTTCATTGATTTCTATTAACTTATACTAAAGTTATTGTGCGAAAACCAAGAATAATGCTTATTTGGGCCCTTTTTTGGCCCTTATTTCCTAAACTGTTGGATCCAAAACTCCCAAAATCAATCCCAACCTTCTTTTTGTGGTCATAAACCTTGTGTCAAAATTTCATAGATTTCTATTCACTTAAACTAAAGTTATAGTGCGAAAACCAAGAAAATGCTTATTTGGGCCCTTTTTGGCCCCTAATTCCTAAAATGTTGGGACCAAAACTCCCAAAATCAATCCCCACCTTCCTTTTGTGGTCATAAACCTTGTGTTAAAATGTCATTGATTTCTATTCACTTTTACTAAAGTTAGAGTGCGAAAACTAAAAGTATTCGGACGAGGACGACGACGACGACGCCAACGTGATAGCAATATACGACCAAAAAATTAAAATTTTTGCGGTCGTATAAAAACTGAACGATACAAAGAATTAATAACGAATTCCAAATGGCAGACCAAACCCTATCAAAAATGTATGTTTTTCAAAGTTAGTCTGAAAATTGAAAACGACGCTTCATAAATTATTTGTGACCGAAATAATTTACCTTCATTGGGAATGATGTGATTGGAACGAATTAAATGTTCAGTCAACAATGGTCAATAATGTGACACCTTTTTACAATTAAAAAAAAAGTATGTGTCAAACATTTATTATTATTTAATTTAGCATGTTATTGATTTGTTGGGGCTTTTTATGCTTTATAATCCAAACGAATTTGAAAAATTGTGATATATATTATGATTTACGGGCGTTTTGGTCCCAAATTGTACCTACCTCTTTACTTGCAGAATTAGAAGAAAACAAAACAGTGGCGGTCATAATTTTGCTTGATAGGATGGCCGTAGAATTTTTCAAACGCAGATAAAAAATAATTGATTTCTAGTTATAATTAAAAACCCCTTTGGTAACCATGAAGTTGTCACTTATCACTTTGAAGCCAATCTTTAAACTATTTTTTTTTTAATTTGATTGAAAAGCTATCACCAAGATCACTGCAATGTATAGTACGTAATAAACCTTACTTTTAACTTACCTATAATATTCCTTGTTGTATCTGCAAAATCAAAAAAAAATTATAAGTATTTTTGATTTAATTTCAATATTCTTTGCCGGTTTGTTTCATTTGTTTTCATGCAATTGCCAAGAAAAATGACAAAAATACAATCAACCTGGGATTTACAGCTAAAGATACACTATATTTCTAACTACTTTATGTTAATACATTCCTTGAATGTTGTAAACCTCCCTGTTACACCACATGCACTTAATCATGTTCTTTACAATATTACACTACACAAAACAACATATCGACATGCACTTTGCAATATAAGAAGACACTAAACACCACAACACAACGCACTATGGAAAATAACACCACCCCAAATAACATTACACTATGCAATATAACAAGACATCAAATAGAATTTTCGCCATGCACTATGTAAATTAATATACCAAGATATGAAACGGCACAGTTCCATGTACTGTGCAAAATAAAACTACACAAACAACATTACGCCAGGTACAATGATATATAATATAACAAGACACCAAATACCTTTACACCATCCACTAGTCAACACACGCCATTCACAATACAACACAAATTGACGCCTCCTATATTTCAATTTAATCGTACACCAAACGCACCATTCAAAATGAATTACGTACAATGTATTACTTTTTAATCGAACTATTAAAAACACATAAACATTTCTAGAATTTAATTTAACGAGAGGACACACGCTGAAATGTCTCGCCTTCTTATCTAACTATTGATATTATGTTGATAGTTCTTAATATAAAGCTTTACTACAACTATCACATTACCATAACATGATCCAAGAAAATGAGGTCAAGGTTAGATAAACCAAACGAGAAATACATTTACATTTTACAATCATTTATTACACTAAATAAAAGTTAAATTATTGCTTATACTTTCTAAGAAACAGACATTTTTTCATTGGCGTATATCTAGCATATTCCTTTAACATATTACATAAAGATACCTTACTTACAGAAATCAGAAAAAATGTAAAGATTACACACAGTTAAATCTTGGATATTGTGTTTTGGTTATCGGAAAAACTAATAGTAACAACGAGTATTGTATTCAAGACGTTTTTAAGTCATACATAAAAAAATTATGTTACATTGAAATAGGGTTCAGCGTTTTTAAGGTAGATATGGTATCTTCCCCCATCTAGAATTTTGAAATACCAGTAAACATTCGGTCTAGATCTTTAATAAAATGTGCAAATTTTCAGAGTAGAAGGTAATTCATGTGTAAAATTTTCCATTTTAATATAGAAAATGACATGTTTTATCATATTTATGGTTATACTTAACAAAAAAACTGAAACAATCTGTTTGATTAAATTTTTCGAACTTTGCCACATAAAGGGAGGCAACTCAAATGTAAGGGCAGATAAAGGTAGTCTTACAATAGAATGTGTTAGGAATTTACCTATTTTATTATTTAACAAGAAAACGGGTCCGGTGATTTTATTTTCTCTTTTTCTTATCTGAAAGCATACTATTAAAGCTATTTTCTCATATATTATCTCAAAATTCTATGGTGTTGTTTTTGTTTTATGGCAGGAAATTGGGTTTTCCATGCATAATCTATCCAAAATCTGTCAATTTTGGACAACCTGTCGCGTGAAAATAAGCCCCGTGACCAATTCTTTTTAATATGTTTTTTTAACAAGAGTGCACACGCTGAAATATCTTGCCTTCTTTACTAATCATTGATATTATATTGATAGACCTCAATATAAAGCTTTATTACAACTGTCACAAAACTTAACATTAACAAAGAAAACGAAACATTGATCAATGAACCATGAAAATGAGGTCAAGGTCAGATGAACCATGCCAGGCAGACATGTACAGCTAACAATTCTTCAATACAACAAATATAGTTGACTTATTGCTTATAAATTAAGAAACACAGACCAAAACACAAACACTTAACACTTAGCAATGGACCGTGAAAATGAGGTCCAGTCAAATAAAACCTGCGTAACAGACATATACATGTAGATCATAAAATATTTCCATACACCAAATATAGTTGACCTAATGCATATATTAGAAAAATAGACCAAAACTCAAAAACTTAACTTTGACCACTAAACCAGGAAAATGAGGTCATGGTCAGATGACACCTGCGAGCTAGACATGTACACCTTAAAATCATTCCATACACCAAATATAGTAGACATATTGCATATAATATAAGAAAAACAGACCAAAACACAAAAACTTAACTATAACCACTGAACCATGAAAATGAGGTCAAGGTCAGATGACACCTGCCAGTTGGAAATGTACACCTTACAGTCCTTCCATACACCGAATATACTAGACCTATTATTTATAGTATCTGAGATATGGACTTGACCACCAAAACTTAACCTTGTTCACTGATCAATGAAATGAGGTCGAGGTCAAGTGAAAACTGTCTGAAGGGCATGAGGACCTTGCAAAGTACGCACATACCAAATATAGTTATCCAATTACTTATAATAAGAGAGAATTTAACATTACAAAAAATCATAATTTTTTTTGAAGTAGTCACTGAACCATGAAAATGAGGTCAAGGACATTGGACATGTGACTGACGGAAAGTTCGTAACATGAGGCATCTATATACAAAGTATGAAGCATCCAGGTCTTCTACCTTCTAAAATATAAAGTTTTTAAGAAGTTAGCTAACGACGCCACCGCCGTATCACTATTCTTATGACAAGCTTTCTGCAACAAAAGTTGCAGGCTCGACAAAAAGCATGATATAAACTACATTTGTTTCGCTCTTACCACATCAAAACTATTTTTTAATTGAAATGACAAATATTATTCAAGCAAAGGACAATGGTTCCTATGATATTTTTTGTATCATTTTTAATAATGATGAATTTTTTTACGAAATTTTTACTTAATATGTTAGTACATCTGAAATTCTATATTTAATAGTATTTACTCATCAGAAAAACCTTCTGGTCGTGTTGTATTATCCCTTCCTCACAAACATTGATAGCGTCTTCCGGTATAATATCGAACTAGTTCACAGTTAAAAAAAACTGTGAAACAAATCAAATAATATATGCCATTGTTGCATGCATGTCAATATAATACTGCATGCTAAATTTTCCTTAAAGAATAACGTTACTAAATTTATATATAAAAAATGAACTTCAAAAGAAACGTTCGGTTAATTTCAAGTTGGAACATATGTGTGTATGTCTAATAATTGGTAAATGAATATTGAAATTGAAACTAAAGTCGATAGTCAGTCACACATAAACATTTATTTTTCTGTACAAAAGACTTTTAAAGCCAATAGTTTGCGCCAAAAATGTCTCATTTCACCGTGGAAAAACTGAAATGCAATTTTGTTTGTGCTGAAACAAGAACCCGACGGTACCGAGCTTCAATTAGTTACAGTAGTCGTTTGTGTAATATATGTTGTTTTTGGCAAATAAGTGTAGTAATTGCTGGTGAGGAATTGTTACATCCTGTCATAGCTTTCAACCCTGCGTTCACGTGGGTAAAATGTCAATATGTTTCTGGTGTTGTATCGTGCCTATTACCTTTTATAAATATGGACACTACGGTAAAATGCATTTGTAATGGTATTTGGATGTTGCTCGTCGTTATCTCATTAACAGTTGAAATTGCACTTTAAATTGATAATGTAGGCCGAGGTAACATACACGTGACTTCCATAGTCCGGTTTAAACTATTGCATGATTTAAGCTTACGATTGATGTATTCGAACCATCATTTTTTTAGGAAGAATTGGTCTGAACAACACACTTGTTTTAACGAAGAACATTGGTAGAGCAAACAACTGCTTTTAATTGTATTGACAAACATCATTAGGCTTTGCAAACTTTTGAACGTTACCACAGTTATTTACCATCCAGCGTCATGCTCACAAAAACATACCTGTAGTTGATTATTGTTCGGGAGAATGTGATGAATATTAAGACTGAGATTTCTGTAATAAAACTATGAGAAATGCACATTGATCTTAATGTTAATCTAGAAATACATTTGTGTGATATCTAATTCATTGCGACATTTCTACAATGGTTCAATACATTTTTTTTGTAAACCAATATATAATTATAAACTATTCCTTACCTGAGTACTCATTCAGCTGCACTGAAAGCTCATTTCTCACAACATCTGAAATGCTCGATGTAAATGCTGTTATTTGTAAATTAATTTGCTGAAGTTTTTGGGCAATGACCTCTTTTACCATTTCAAATGTGTCCTGTATTTTGCCACATGCCTACAAATAAACAAAACTTATTAACGATACATAAATATATACAAAATTGAAACATATTGAATCTGTGCAAATCAAGTTTATAAAAAGTTTGATTCTCGATACTTTTCTACGTTACAGTCTTGCTCATTAACTGATAAGGGACATTCAAATTAACCGCATGAAAATGGAAAGGTTAAGTAATATTTTTATTGATCTTATCTGGATATCTTATATCTGCTTTTAAACTTTCCATCAGATAGACTGAAGATACATGCATTTATAACATGAAAATATACACAATATGAAATTTGGACCGTTACCTGGAGAACCTGTTCATCTCCGTGTATATGTTTCAGTATAAAACATTGTAATTCCAAACACATTGATTCCTCTAGTGATTTTTCTCTTAGCTCCAATATGCACAATTTTCGACTGTCGACTGTGCTGGTTATATTAGAAATATACACAATAGAATTTTCTATTTCATCCCATAATTGTCTGAATTCCTCGTTGGAGAGTTCTCCCTTGATAGCATGGGCATACGATGTGTTCCTAGCATTTACCAGTCCATCAATATGTCTCATCATGGTACAGAATTTTGACAAAATTATCATTCGTGCACGGCCATCCAAATCTGAATGACGAATTCCAATTGTTGCAGACACGGAACATGGATTTAATGTGTAGCCATTTGGACAGTAATTTCTGTGTTGAATACAAGGAAATTCGGAAGTATGAAACATTGTTTCCCATTGAGTTTTATTCAGTCGATCCTTTTCATTTAAAACCATAGTCGTATATCCTGGAGTAGCTATACAAATGCAGCATGGAGTATTTAATTGAAGTAAATGAAAAATATCGTGCTTATGGGTGTTCAGAAAATCATGAAATACAATTCCACTTGTAAAACAACTTTGCCAAAATTCCTCTTCGAAGTATGTTACTAGGAAGAATCTCAACAATGTTATATCTATGTCTTGAAGTAGCAAAGTAGATTTGACTGCACTGCAACAATAGTCACATTTACTACTATATTTATGCTTTGAAAGTTTTTGACTATTTTTGTCAAAAAGCTTTTCCATTTGCCATGCGCTAATAACAGTCTGGTAAGGCCGACGTTGATTTTTTGAGCACAAACAACATATTCCATTGTTAAAGTGGTGATAAATTTCATGTTGATGATTTGACACATAGTCTCTAAAGGAACTTCTGTATTTTTTCTGAATAAACTGATCTAACAAACATCTCATTGATTCAGCCCCATGGTCGATAATCAATGAAGCTATGCGATAAAAGTTCATTCTCAAAGTTGACAGAGACATACTGCTGAATACGGCTCTATAAAATAAAATTTAAATCTAACCTAAATCTAACCTAAATCTAAAAAAAAATCGCAAAAGTAAAGATTCATACCGATTAAATGTTTATATATACATTGTATAGACTTATATAAACAAGTTGAAGAGGATACTTAAAATACAACAGTCAAAGAAGAACAGAAGACAAAATCATGAAACATGATTTTAACTCGAACACGTTGATATCATGATCAGGAAAAGAGGAAAAACGTATGTCAAAGTAATCCATATGTATTATTATTTTTAACATAGACAGTTTTCGGGTTGTCTGCTTTCTTTAAGTCTTGTTTCACTTTCTTATTCGTTACTTTGTTCATAACCATACCTGACGAATATCGTTCCAAGAATATGTATTAAGCACACGGAAATTATTCTCATATTGTAACTCCGTACGAAATAATCGTCGATGTTGTATGATTGATAAATAAGTACTACACGTCTTGTTTGTCATATGGAACTATAGGTTGGAATAGTGGAGTGGTTTTATACAAATTTAAACCAGAACCAAACGTAACGGTGTCTGGTAACCATCTGTTGCATGGTATACATCAAGGACCACGACATTTACATGTACCTAGACAAGAACGAGGTCACCAAGAAAAATACTGGACTACTTAAAGTTTACACAATATTATCTCAATGACTTATTCTTCCATGTCAAAATGACATGACTGATGTTTACAAAACATTGTCGTTGTTGAACAACCAAAATAAGACAAGTTTCACTAATTTCACTAAATTGAATATGAAACAAATCTTAAATCTAAGTCAAAAGCTGCAAATGTTTTACTATCTATCGAGCTATTCTATGTTACATTATGGTTCGTTGCATGCTTTACGGAATATTACAATAAAATATATAAAACTAGCCATCCTTGACATTAACGATAACAAACAATTTGAATGTTTTTGTGTCATTTAAAAATATTTCAACAGGTTTTAATCTTGTTCCACTTGATGTAGTACATAAAGAAATGTGACCTACTGTATTTATTGGGACATTTAATAGGAAAAGTTTCATTCTAAAAGGGTTTTGTATATAAGAAAATATGACAGGACAGAGACAGGTCAGACAATCATGCGACATTGTCACTGATACACACATTTAAATACTTTTAATCTCTGAATAATGTATACTATTTCTAGTTACAGCGGAACTAAGTCAGCATATTGAGCATTTAATAAAAGATTTAAAACAAATACAGCAACATAAAATTGTAGGCCGATTAATGACGTCCATACAATTTCAAGAGAATACAAAATTCAATTAGAATGATTAGCAAGAAAGAGTATTTGTCATTATAATCCCTTTTTCTACATGAAGTCAGGATTCTACTTTAACTATCACACTACCTAATTGATTTCAATTGTAAAAATGGAAGCCAATGTAGGGATGACGCGCTGTCAATTTAGGTCTTGAAAACAGATAAATTTATCCATATTGCATCATTAAGATCCGTATATGCCAGTTGTATTTTAAAAGACAAATATGTCTACTAGATATTAAGTATAGTTTAATGTACTTTTATGCTTTATACTGTCTGACCGTTTGTCAGGAGGAATTTTTCGGAAGTTCAAAAACACCAAAACATAAAATCTAATTAAATATTTCAGAGGAGGGCAGACTAAAATTTGTCAGAGGTTATAGACTAATTACCCTAAATAATTCATACAAAAAATGGATTTTGTTTAAGTAGTTCATTTTGTAGATCCACTTATAAAATCAGTCGACAAGGGTTTTAGTATACATTTGTTATTCAAACACACCAACACAGTTGTTATGACTATTAGAAAGGTAGAACACTTATGAAATAAAAGATGTGGTATGATTGCCAATGAGACAACTATCCACAAAAGACCAAAATGACACAGACATTAACAACTATAGGTCACCGTATGGCATTCCACAATGAGCAAAGCCCATACCGCATAGTCAGCTATTAAAGGCCCCTATAAGACAATGTAAAACAATTCAAACAAGAAAAGTAACGGTCTTATTTATGTAAAAAATTTGAACGAAAAACAAATATGTAACACATAAACAAACGACAACCACTGAATTACAGGCTCCTAACTTGGGACAGGCACATACATAAATAAAGTGGCGGGATTAAACATGTTAGCGGGATCCCAACCCTCACCCTAACCTGGGACAATGGTATAACAGTACAACATAAGAACGAACTATAAAAATCAGTTGAAAAAGGCTTAACTCATCAGATGGACAAAAATACAAGTGGACTTGGCCCGGCACTTATACATCCCGACACAAAAAGACACAATAAACAGATCTGAGAGTACTCGCAGTTGTCTGACAGCTAGTTCAAAGCCACTAACAACTAATAAAAAAATCATGCATCTAAGACTAAACTATCAATCCGTACACATCCAACATCCAATGGATTTAGTGTAAAGACCTCATAAACAGCCAGAGAAAAACATGACCTTGTGCAATGCCAAGTTACAGGTATCGACAGATTGTAGATCCATGGATATGTATATGCATATAACATACTAGTAATATTTAGTTAGCTTTTAATTTACTGATAACAAAATCAATATTTATACCAATAAAAACAATATTCAATGATCTTATTACAGTGTTCAATAGGTAACCTTTTAGAATAAGTTTATTTAAAGGAGCGACAAGTTTACATGGATCATTTCTAAATTTCCGGGCACGGTAAACAACATTTCCGTAAAAATGAGGATGTGCTATCCCGTTTGAAATAATTTTTCTACAGGTACAACTAAACTTCAAAACCAAATCTTTATATCTATGGAAAGATTTAGTAAAGGTTTTAAGTAATTTATGGTAACGATATCCCTGGTTTAATAATTTACCAGTAATCAGGGTTTCGGCTGGCGGTCACCATTTTCGCAATTTGCGAAAAAATAATAATTGTGACGATTAAAATTCGTCATTGTCGAAAGTATTTGGCGAAAAAAATATAGATAACGATTTATTTTCAATCATCTTGTTTATTTACTTTTTTCGGGTTTCTCGGATTTTACCTGATCGGACAATACTCGGAATTTACCTTTAACTCGTTCAGTTTTTGACAGAAAATCAATAATCAGCTGATTGCATTTTATAGCTATCGACAACAAAGGACTAATTAATAAAGGCGTTAATTGTATTGTTCAATGACAAAATGATATGGTTAAATGGCGTCCGTCACATGTCACATAAAGAATTTATAACCATTTTGCGACGCACGTGTTTGAAGCAACATTTTGACGTCTCCTCTCCTTCTTTTAATGATAGTCAAGGAAAAAAAACTGTTAATATGACGTTAAATGTTCAAAAGGAAGAAAAATCTACGATTTAAAACTTTATCCTTTGACTTTGATATACTGTAAACCAACTAAATTTCGCGAGCGATTTATTTTCGCGACTTTCGCGAGTAGAAAAATAACGCGAAATTAAATCGTCGCGAAAAGGAATAACTTGGATCTTTCCCTATCAAACTACATTAAATAAATAAGAAAATCGCGAAATTAAATCGCCGCGAAGTTGACTAGCTGGGTATAAACGCAAAATAAAGTATGGATCCGCGAAAAAAAGTTGGTTTACAGTAGATAATTGGTTTGAGTGAGTATTAAAGTTTAAAGTCGTTTCAGTGACACACGTGTTTCAAGCATAGTTTTACTTCTCAACTTTTTAGTTTATAATGGCCTAGAAAAGAAAACTGTTGTTATGAAGAAATCTATTCAAAAGGTTGAGAAGAGTGGAAGATCTGGGAACAACCCCTCGAATGAGAGTAACCCTTCAATGTAATGACTTCACCTGCAATGAGGGATCAATTTCTAGTGATAAACACTTTTTGTTTTGTTGTAAAAACCACTTCTTAGTACAAAAAGGCACATATTGTTATTTTGAATAAACATTCCCAAAGAACTGTACATCTTTCTGGTAGTAATTGGTTAAAACATGTCCAAGAATTTTGTTATAATCCGGTACTTATATCCTTTAAAGTTGTTCAAAATGTAATAAATTTTCCCCCTTTTAAGTTGAAAATAAAGTTCTTCTTTTTCAAAGTAAATGTTTAGTGTGTATTACTTACAATGAAGACGCTTGAGATAAGTTTGAGAGTATAATCATAGACAACAAGGGGGCAAACTCATCTTATTTAGGGGTTGGGTGGTGGAAAAAAGAAAAATTTTAAACGAAAAATATATATATGTTCCTTGGCGAAAAAAATAATAAAGTGGCGAAAAATATATTGTTTTGGTGAAAGACGTGGCGAAAAAAATACTTGACCCAGGGGAAACCCTGCCAGTAATACATAGGTTGCGTTCGTTAAAATCAAAAACGTAACAACAGACACGGGCATAGCGAACAAGTTGTGAAATATGAACACCGTAAGATGGTGCCAAAGAAACATCACCATCTAAAAATGGAAAATTAACAATAGGAAACGAAAAAATCGTCTCTTTTGTCGTAAATTTTAGTGTGGAGTTTCCCGTTTAAAACTGAAATATCTAAATCCAGGAAAGGACAGTTATTACCAAATAAATTTGATTTCTTTAAAGTAAGTTCCTTGGGGTAAATTCCAGCAGTATATTGAGAAAATTCTTGTTTATTTAACGAAAAAATATCATCAATATAACGGTAAGTGTTGTTGAATTTATCAATTAAATGCAATTTCGACGGGTCTTTACTGAGTTTAGTCATGAACTGTGATTCGTAACAGTACAAAAACAAGTCTGCTATTAAAGGGGCACAATTTGTGCCCATGGGGATACCTATAACCTGTCGATAAACTTTGTTGCCGAAACGTACATAAATATTTCCAAGGAGAAAATTAACAGCTTCAATCATCTCATCACACCCCCAGTAAGTATATCTAGCATATTTACCTTTCTCATTAGAGAAGAAGGCTTTAAATGAGTTGCAGCAGATATATCTACATTCAGCTTTACCAAACGACCATTTAATTAAATAGGAAAACTTTTGTTTAATAAGATAGTGTGGAAGTGTAGTGTAAAGAGTAGAAAAATCAAAACTATTAACGGAATCAAAAGGACCATCAAAAGCACGTAATTTATCTAAAACATCCAAAAATGGTTTATACCACTATGTTCATATATTTTATTACAATAGTTTATGATAAGCTTTTAAATAGTAGTTAATGAACTAGTTAAGAGCACTGAAAGATTAGTTGTAGAACACTTACTAGAGGCCGAGATGAAACGATATTTTAATGGTTTTTTTGTGTAGTTTAGGTAGCCAATATATAGTAGGGACCTTCAAATGTTCAGAAAAAGCCCTAAGCTTTGATGTGGTTGTGATATGCTTGTTTACTATATGACTCTCTGTGGAGCGGATGGACTTGAATGTATATGAATTTAAAATTTCATTTTTAAGAACGTCCGTGTAGTATTTACGGCATACCACCACCACATTGTTGGCTGCTTTGTCGGCCGGTACAAAACACCTAGGGTAGTTAACTTTTTAAAGATTGGCTGAACGTTTTTATCTCATATTATTGGTAAAGAAAAATGAAGCTTCACAATGGTCAAAATTAGTGTTTGTGAAACTGCTATATCCAATGAATTTATTCCTAATGTAAATACACGAGTATGATTTAAATTGGTCTGGTCAACAAGGAACACCTTTGGAAAGACTCTTTGTAACTGTTTTATTGTTACTGATACAGACTTTGCTTAAGTTTATTGTATCGGTGTTGTAATATAATATTGAACAAAACAACATTTGTATTCATTGTAACACTTGCAATAATATATAAATAACACATAGCTTCGTCGCGGTTGACAATGTTTTCTCGGGGTAACAATCTGCTCTATCACCCTCTCAGCTATCTGTTATTTAATTTGTTATACTGAATGTCCTATCATTATTGCCTTTTGCAGATGAAGTTTATTTAAAAGTATTGTCTATGACGTCACGTACATAACAACGTTACGGATATTAGAAATCTCAAAAGAAGTGAAGCAAGATGTGTTTTTTAATTTTGAGTCAAATAATAGAATCTGAGCCAAAATGTACAACTTAATCATTGTCTTTAATAACTTGATGTATCTTCAATTCATTTTTCTTTATATTGTTGATTTTTGATTGGTCTAGACGAGAGGGTAACATTCAAAACAATTGTCATCCGCTCAGCTATGCATTGACGTTTATACTAAAGTATTTTGTTGCCCGTAAGAACACGTTATATATTAAATTCTAATTCTTGAGATACAAATTACACATACCTTAGATGTCTGTCCGTCTATACAGTATAATATGCATAACACCTATATGTACAATTAGATCACCATTTTGCAAAAACTAATGATCTGAAAGAAATGCAGACTAACTATATTAAAAGGCGTTTGCTGAGGTCTACAAAATATCACAAATAAATAATAATTTTCAATCGGTAAGAGATGTCTTTGTTTAAATTCAATCTCTGTCGACCTCATCTTTGTTGCACTACAGTGCTTCTATTGTTCCGTTGTTTTCCTCTTATAAAAGAGGGGCCAAAGATACAAGAAGGACATTCAAACTCAAAGATCGAAAATAAGCTGACAACTCCATGGCTTATAATTGATGTGTTTCCCTTGGTTTTAATTTGTAACCCGGATTGTTTTCTCTCAATCGATTTATAACTTTTGAACAGCGGTATACTGCTGTTGCCTTTTTTTTATATTCAAGATCGATAAATAACCAAGTCCATTATTTGAGTAATTTTGAGATAAAAAGCAGAATTCCCAAAAGTGCACTTTCCGATCTGTTAACTAGCACCTGATATCTCAACCAACTTTTACTTACAGCATCATGACTTTATAAATAACGATGCATAATATTAGTTACATAGTGTGCTAGTGACCTAATACGGTATATATGGGGTCAGTAGATTCCATATGGGGTGAGAGCGAAGCTCGAATCCCCCTTTGGAATTTACTGACCCCATATATACCGTATTAGGTCACTAGCACACTATGTAACGAATTTATCTTACCGACTATCTTAACGTGTGAAATTTAGACTAGTGACCTAGCAAAATGAGCAAGTCTTCAATACTGTTAGCATTAAGAAACTACTTCCATTGATACTACAAAAACAGATACCAACAATAACATCTTGTTAGGTTTAAATGCGTTTTATGAATTTATTTCAATCTTAATCATCAATTTCTTTGTCTGTTAAAACATTTACGATTTTTTCTCAGTACCGTTTCGTTTTTATAAAGGGACTTAACACCACTACTAACCGTGTATGAAATAATCCCAGACTCCCTACTACCTCATATGGCATATAAAGGGACGTAACACCACTACTAACCGTGTATTAGATAAGCCCCGCCTCCCTACTAACCTCATATTGAATATACAGGGTCTCCACGAGGGCGCTTTTAACCAATCACATTCCTAGAAATGTATAGGAGGTAAGATAATTGTTAATATACATCTTTCATATTTTGAATTTGTGTTCTCGACCAGATATTTAGTAAAGGATCAAAAGGGTGAGACTGACATTATTTACAAATGAATTTATTCTTGTAAATTATGTGGTTTAAATTTCTTGATTAACAAGTCGAAGTAAATATTGTTTCGTAATTTTATGAAAACTAAACGAGCCAAATCTATTTTAGTCTAAGTGTTGATTACACTCTTAAGGAATTTTTTTTATAACTTTACAAGGTATTCAGCTTGATGTGCAGCTTACGTGATGTCACATTTCAAAGGTTCTATTGATTGTTACTATTGACTTGTAAACAGATGCTTTGTAATTTTACATCCAATGACGGTCAGTTTATAAATAACAGACACTCATTGTTAAGTTATTATTCGGATCAGTGTTGATATTTGTACGCTGCGTTTGAATGATTTAAATACCTTCTACACTTGATATTGAGATGTATCATATTGAATTGTGTATGTTGATTTGAAAAACAGATGTAAAACAATCAAAGTGTGGTTTTTGTTACAGCATAGATTAATATTTCCCTCACCATGATAACATACATTAGGAAGAAGTGAAAATACATTCTTTTTACAGATTATCTATGTTTATAATTAAAACAAATATGAAAAACTCGAAACTTCTTTTTTTACAATTATAATGTTATGTTCTTTATTGAGAGACACATGTCCAAAATTTCAGTTTTAAATTCTTATTCTACATGTTGAAGGCTTAAATCTGTTAAAATGTAAACGGGTATTGCCAAAAGGAACGGAATTGAAAAAAAAAGTTAAAAAAAAGAAGTAAAAATAGTGAAGTAAGCAATGGTAAGGCATTCAAACGAGATAAACGTATCCAATTATCCTTCGTGGTTCTGGCGTCCTTTTTCGATGACCAGGACAAGTTAGCAACAGGTATCAGAACAAATCAAACGTATAGATAACCTATTTATGTTTTTTGGTTATTCGTGTGTGTTATTTGGATTGATGTCTCTATGACATTAACCCCCATCTATTTTAATACGGTTTATACGGTTAGCGAAATATTTTTAATTTATAAAATATTTTGTTTATGGAGGTCTGTTTACAAGTACTTTAAGGTATCCATAAAAGGGAGTATGTTTAACCAAACTTGCATTTTATCTTTATGTTCTATAAATATCAATATTGGTCATGATGTTTAGGAGGCAGGATCAGCGGACATATTTTATAAACTGGGCAACTATATTGATAATAGTGGAAGAGCTTTCAAAGAAGAACTTTTCTTAAGAAGTTATCAGACAACAAAGAACACAAATTAAGTGATGAGAATATCCAACTGTTGTTTTTTTGTTAAGGAAGCTGAAACATAATCAACATTGATTGCTACTACATGTATCTAATTGATCGTTCATTATTTACCAGATAGATGGGCTGGTGCATTCTTAATATTATTACATTAAAAAAGTTAATGCCCATCCTTTTAAATTCTGAAAAAAGTCCTTGCCCATATAAAAAAATCTATAAAAAAATGTACTATTTTTTTTATCTTAATGTTTGCATATTTATGTCTGGAAATCAAACTGGTGTATATATACAAAATTTAAAATGTGCTTGTAATAATTCCTTATTTATATATTTTGTGTGTGTGTTAAAAAGCAGAATTCCTAAAAGTGCACTTTCCGATCTGTTAACTAGCACCTGATATCTCCACCGACTTTTACTTACAGCATTATGACTTTATAAATAACGATGCATATAAGTAAATATACATCTTTCATATTTTGAATTTGTGTTCTCGACCAGATATTCAGTAAAGGATCAAAAGGGTGATACTGACATTATTTACAAATGAATTTATACCTGTAAATTATTTGGTTTAAATTTCTTGATTAACAGGTCGAAGTAAATATTGTTTCATCATTTTATGAAAATTAAACGAGCCAAATCTATTTTAGTCTAAATGTTGATTACATCCTTATAAGGATTTTTTTATAACTTTACGTGGTGTTCCGCTTGATGTGCAACTTACGTGATGTCTCATTTCAAAGGTGCTATTGATTGTAACTATAGACTTGTAAACAAATACTTTGTAATTTTACATCCAATGACGGCCAGTTTATAAATAACATACACTCATTGTTTAGTTATTATTCGGATCAGTGTTGATTTTGTTCGCTGCGTTTGAATGATTTAAATACCTTCTACACTTAATATTGAGATGTATCATATTGCATTGTGTATGATGATTTAAAAAAAACAGACGAATAACAATCAACTGTAGTTTTTGTTACAGCATAGATTATTTTTTCCCTTACCTTAGGAAGAAATGACAATACCGAGAAAAAAAATTTGACAATTATAATTTTATTGTCTTTAATGAGAGACGGATGTCCAAATTTTCAGTTTAAAAGTCTTATTCTACACGTTGAAGGCTAAAATCTGTTAACATGTAAACGGGCATTACCAAAAAGAACGGAATTGAGAAAAAAGTAAAAAACAAAAGTAAAAACAATGAAGTAAGCCATGGTAAGGCATTCAAACGGAATAAACGTATTCAATTTTCCTTCGGTGTTCAGGTGTCATTTTTCAATGACCAGGATAAATAAGCAACAGCTATGAGAACAAATCAGCCGTAAAGATAACCTATTTATGTTTTTGGTTATTCGTGTTATTTGGGTTGCTGTCTCTATGACATTAATCCTCATCTATTTTTTACGGTTTATACGGTTATGCGAAATATTATTTATTGATACAGTTTTTTGTTTATTGAGGTCTATTTACAAGTACTTAAAGGTATAAAAAGGGAGTGTATTTACGTTAACTTTAGGGGCATAGTCCAAGAGGTGTTTCACTTTGCTATAACACATTAAAACCACTTCCATTTTCTATAAAAATATTGATATATCAACATGTTTTTAAGATTAGACTTAACCCTTGGATCACTATCTTTTGTATATGAGTAAAATAGGTCTACATAACAGTATAATTAAATTTAGTAGTTTCTATGAAAATTGGTAACTTACTATAAATAGAAATAAAACTAAAAATCATGATTTCAAAGCAACATATTGCCAAAAGTGTTGTTTCATTTCTTAACTACAATGGTAAAATGATACAAAATGAATTATAATTTAAACTCATGACTCTTATGAGAAGCAATTGTAATCTTATTTTAAGTTTAGAAGACCTAGCAAAAAAAAGCAAGAAAAAAAACATGTTTAGCTATATATTTGTTATCCTTGTGTTCATGTCTTTGCTGTATTATGTTTGTTTTTGTTTTTTTGTCACATGATAGTTATGTTTATATGACAATAATGATCATATGATATAGTGGCCATATGTTTTTCTTTTTGTATTATTGAGAATACTTCGAATTTAACATTTATATATATTGGGAATCAGGAAACATTTTCACGATGTATATATGTGTAAAACACTATCGAAAATTTTTTCATATAACAAAAAAGAAACACATGTCAGGGATACACTATGAGAATCAGCCTAATTTCATACGACATTAACAGAAACACCATTTTAAACAGCATATGAACAGGGCTGAGTCTGTGTTTCGTATTGTATAAATTTTATACAATAAGGAACACATACTCATCTCTGTAATTTTTTTTAGGAATACACACACAAATTTACTACAAGCACACGTTAGTTCTTTAAAAACAGCCCGAAAAATGCTGAAAAACTTTTGAATTCCATAACAAAAAATAATCATACTTTGAGTAAACCTGAATTCTAGGAAACTCTAAATACATATTCATAGAAATGGATCCTTTGTAGAAAATTTTAAAAGCAAATAGTCCGTTTTTACATGCCAAAAAGCAAAATTTCAATGATGTTTGCTAGGAAAATCTTCCACTAAAATTGTATTAAAAAGAATGTTAATGGTCTTACCTAGACTATGTTCTTGAAGTAGTGAATACTAACTGATCTTAGTAGTATTCAATTAACATGAAGGTCAATTTATAAATAGAATACACTCATACAGAAAAAACATTTCATTTTAATTCTATTTTTCGTTTTTATATGGGTTAACTTAGATACATTTGAAATTTAAATACCTACACTGTAAACTTTTTGTCTAGTAATACCTCATTATCCATTTTTATAATGTTAATAATAACTTACAAATTTTAAATAGCAGTCGCTGTTTCAGATTGAATAAAAACATTCAAATTTGAAATATTTTTGTTATACAGTTCATGGTTATAGATCTATCGATTAACATGTCCTATATCAAAATTTGTTTATCATCTCGGACTATTATAACACATGCTAAAATAGTCTCAAATCTAACGTACAAAGGGAAGAATAGAAAACATTATGTCAAATGTGTAAGTACTTTTCCAAAGTGACGATCAACCATATTTTGAGGTAGCATTGCTTTTTTTCAATTTTCTTTATTCTGAATTTTAAAATTAAAAACATATTTCTTTCTCATGTTTCAGGAGGAAAATTAATAACATTGTTTCCTACTTGAATCTTTTACATGATGAGACAGATGAACGCATTCGACTCCAGGATAAAAAAGTAATTTTTGTTCGACATTGAGGAGTATTTGTGAGAGTTTTAACAAACAGATTAACTAAAACTAAAGAAATTAATTTTCGAGAAAAAATGACAATCTTGAAACACCTGATACAAATAAAACAGGCATTCGTAAAAGTAGATATACTATCAAAAATAATGAAGTTTCTTGCATAGAAAAAGAAAGATTGTTTTTTCTGATTTATTATCAACAACAAAAGAAACAATTCCTCAGATGGAGAACATTCAGGCAAAAATAATTCCTAATCTAAAAGAAAATGACAAAATGCAGTACAAACTGCCTAGTTCAAAAATATGGACTAAAGCTACTGTACTAAGTAAAGCAGAAAAATAACAGGGGAAAAAAAATTGGTATAATGGAAAGATGATGAAGATAAAAAAAAAAGTGTCGATTTAGATTAAGTTTAGTTGGAAAAGGTCACAGGTGACAGTGATGAGAATGAAATTGGTGTAAATATGACAATGATGAGTAAATTGCTAAACAAACAAAACTTTCAAAACTCCATAATTTTTGACACTTATGAAGAATGTGATGACATAAGTCAGAACGCTCTTTCTACAAGATAGGTTATTACAACCAAGGATAATCAAACAAAAGCAAGAATTTTTGTGCGAGGTTTTGAAGAAGAATCTACCATGCAGAGAGACAGTCCAACAGTAGGAAAAGGAATGACAAAAATATTCCTTTCGATTACTGCTAGCATGAATTGGATCGATAAAACAACGTATTTTAAGTCAGCTTTTCTTCAAGGGGAAGATATTAGATAGAGATGTTTTCTGAATCCACCAACAGAAATCAATTCTAAGAAAGGTAAAAAGATGGAGATTAAAACACTGCTTGTATGGACTTAAACATGTTGAAGATAGAGCTAGACAATTCTATTTTAGTTAAAGGGAAGAGCTTATAAGTTTTAGGCGTAAACAATGTAGTCTGGTCCCTGCAGTGTTTGTTAAACATACTGACCAACGTTTACGTGGAATAATTTATAGTCATGTTGTTGACTTTCTTCATCATGTTCATTCTGGGGATGAAAATTTGAAGAAGAAGTTATGAGAAAACTGCAGACAAGATTTGTTGGAGAAATTGAAAAAAGAAATGTAGGATTTCAAATTTATACGAATAACAAGAGGCTCTCAAGAGCCTGAATCGCTCACCTTAATTCTTTTGGTTAAATCTCTCATCAATGATTATTTTGGCTTTTCAATTTATTTAAATGTTATTTGGATCGTCCTATTTTCTTCAAAAGCCCAAAAAAATAATCATTTTCTCCTATGTTCTATTTTAGCCATAGGAGCTATGTTTCTTGACAAGGAAATAAAATATAAAATTTATACTAGATACTCTGAAACTCATTTAGCCCAAGTTTGGCTGAAATTGATACAGCAGTTTCAAAGGAGAAGATTTTTTAAAGTAAGTCAACATGATGAACAAATTGTGAAAAAAGTCTTTAAAGGGCAATAACTCCTTAAGGGGTCAATTGACAATTTTGGTCAAATTGACTTAATTGAAGATCTTACTTTGCTGAACATAATTGCTGTTTACAGTTTATTTCTATCTATAATTATATTCAAGATAATAAACAAAAACAGCAAAATTTCCTTAAAATTACCAATTCAGGGGCAGCAACCCAACAACAGGTTGTCTGATTCATCTGAAAATTTCAGGGCAGATAGAAATTGACCTGATAAACAATATTACCCACGTCAGATTTGCTCTAAATGCTTTGGTTTTTGAGTTATAAGCCAAAAACTGCATTTGACCCCTATGTTCTATTTTTAGCAATGGCGACCATGTTTGTTGATAGATCATAACTTCGGATACAATTTACAAACTAGATACCCTAAGGAACATTCAGTTAAAGTTTGGAAGTATTTGGCCCAGTAGTTTTAGAGGAGAAGATTTTTGTAAAAGATTACTAAGATTTACGAAAAATTGTTAAAAATTGACTATAAAGGGCAATAACTCCTAAAGGGGTCAACTGACCATTTCCGTCATGTTGACTTATTTGTAAATCTTACTTTGCTGAACATTATTCCTGTTTACAGTTTATCTCTATCTATAATAATATTCAAGATAATAACCAAAAACAGCAAAATTTCCTTAAAATTACCAATTCAGGGGCAGCAACCCAACAACAGGTTGTCTGATTCATCTGAAAATTTCAGGGCAGATAGATCTTGACCTGATAAACAATATTATGCCATGTCAGATTTGCTCTAAATGCTTTGGTTTTTGAGTTATAAGCCAAAAACTGCATTTGACCCCTATGTTCTATTTTTAGCAATGGCGACCATGTTTGTTGATAGATCATAACTTCGGATACAATTTACAAATTAGATACCCTAAGGAACATTCAATTAAAGTTTGGAAGTATTTGGCCCAGTAGTTTCAGAGGAGAAGATTTTTGTAAAAGATTACTAAGATTTACGAAAAATGGTTAAAAATTGACTATAAAGGGCAATAACTCCTAAAGGGGTCAACTGACCATTTCCGTCATATTGACTTATTTGTAAATCTTACTTTGCTGAACATTATTCCTGTTTACAGTTTATCTCTATCTATAATAATATTCAAGATAATAACCAAAAACAGCAAAATTTCCTTAAAATTACCAATTCAGGGGCAGCAACCCAACAACGGGTTGTCTGATTCATCTGAAAATTATTTCAGGGCAAATAGATCTTGACCTGATAAACAATATTACCCCATGTCAGATTTGCTCTAAATGCTTTGGTTTTTGAGTTATAAGCCAAAAACTGCATTTGACCCCTATGTTCTATTTTTAGCAATGGCGACCATGTTTGTTGATAGATCAAAACTTCGGATACAATTTACAAATTAGATACCCTAAGGAACATTCAATTAAAGTTTGGAAGTATTTGGCCCAGTAGTTTCAGAGGAGAAGATTTTTGTAAAAGATTACTAAGATTTACGAAAAATGGTTAAAAATTGACTATAAAGGGCAATAACTCCTAAAGGGGTCAACTGACCATTTCCGTCATATTGACTTATTTGTAAATCTTACTTTGCTGAACATTATTCCTGTTTACAGTTTATCTCTATCTATAATAATATTCAAGATAATAACCAAAAACAGCAAAATTTCCTTAAAATTACCAATTCAGGGGCAGCAACCCAACAACGGGTTGTCTGATTCATCTGAAAATTATTTCAGGGCAAATAGATCTTGACCTGATAAACAATATTACCCCATGTCAGATTTGCTCTAAATGCTTTGGTTTTTGAGTTATAAGCCAAAAACTGCATTTGACCCCTATGTTCTATTTTTAGCAATGGCGACCATGTTTGTTGATAGATCAAAACTTCGGATACAATTTATAAATTAGATACCCTAAGGAACATTCAGTTAAAGTTTGAAAGTATTTGGCCCAGTAGTTTCAGAGGAGAAGATTCTTGAAATAGTTTACGACGACAGACGACGACAGACGACGGACGACAGACGACGGACGACGACGGACACCAAGTGATGGCATAAGCTCACTTGTCCCTTCGGGACAGGTGAGCTAAAAAAGGCATGTCTGGATCATTCTGCATATATGAAGAAAATAGATAACTATAAAAACATCAAGAGCTGCTATGAAACAGGATGTCCTTAATACAAGTGAGCAAACCTTGTAAAGGAAGTTAATTGGCCAAATAAATTGGGCTGTCCAAGTTTCAAGATCTGATATGGCTTTTGAAATGATAGACATGAATACTAAACTCAAAGAAGGGACAGAGGCATATTTGATAAGAGCAATCAAAGCAAGTAATAGACTTAATTGATACCAGGATTAAAATTTCATATTTACGCCAGACGCGTGTTTCGACTACAAAAGACATACCAGTGAGGCTTGAATCAAAAAATGTTTAAAGGTCAAATAAAGTTTGAAATTAAATCAATAATTTCATTTCCAAAAATGAATAAAGATATACAAGAATGGAAAAATTATGGTTTTAAGACGCCTCTCTAGGAAATATTAGTAATGAGGCCCCTCATGGGGGGTCCTAGTAATCACATAATCACCATTTTTTTGCCAATATAATCACATAATCATTAAATATTTGCTATCTTTAGTAATCAAATAATCATAAACTAAAAATACAGTCCTAGGTAATCAAATAATCATGAAATATTTGGCTTAATAATCAAATAATCATTAAAAAAACGGCCAAGTAATCACATAATCAAAAACCCCATGAGGGCCCTCAGTAATGGAACTGGAAGTACAGAATCTCATGTAATTTGATAATGACAGTAATTGCAAGCAAACAAAATCAAACGTGTAGTAAGATTTACAATTGCAGCAGAAGCCTAAGCTTACAAGATGGGTTAGACTCTAGTTTTTATCTAGTTTCGGATGACGCTGAGGAAGACGACGATGTGATACCAATATACCACCAAAACATTTTTAATGTTTGCAGTCGTAGAAAAACAAATATCTTCAAAATTGTGATATGTGTGATATTTCATGATCTTTAAACAACCTTTTTATATTTTGTGAAACTAAATGAAAGTTTCACAAAGTAATCAATTACCGGTCGTAGAAAAACAAATATCTTCAAAATTGTGATATGGATCATTTTCAAAAAATGTCGAATTTTGAAATTGAAAAATTTATTAAAAGTTACTTATTCAAACAACCCTTTACATAAGCAAATCAAAACAAACAGTACTATAAGAACAACATATTAAAAGATGCAATCTTAATGATGTCATACAAGAATATCTTGAAACATTTTTTGATCGGTGGTACAATATTTTGTCTATCCTGTTACCATTTTCAAAAGAAATTTTGGGTTATTAAGAAAAGGTTTAGATAAAATGTTAAGCTTGTTTTACGTTACCAATTAGATGGTTAAATGCAGTTTAATCTTATCAAAATAGATGTAAAGTGTGTTTATTATTAATGTTCTGAATCACAAATCCGACAAGCTTTCATTTAAACCATTACAACTGAAATTTCCCTTAGAAATAAAAAAATTAGCATGGGTGTACTGAAAATTCAACATTTTTTGAAAATGACCCATATGTGTGATATTTCCTGATCTTTAAACAACCTTTTTATATTTTGTGAAACTAAATGAAAGTTTCACAAAGTAATCAATTACCTTAATAATGCTGTCATCAATGCCTATATCAAAGAATTAAGACTTTGTCAATTACGAATATTTTCCTAGGTTTTCAATTTCAAAAACTTTCATATTAATATCCCCTTGAGTCACAATAACAGCTAATAGATATTCTTACATTACATGGTCGTTCTAAGGAAATAATACTCATATGAGATGCTAGGTTTTATTAAAAGTGTTGAAGACTTTGTCGAGTGGAAACATCTCAAGATGAGAAGAAATGGAAGCACTCACCTTGTAAGAAAAAATAACATAGGTTAGCCTATCAGTAACAAGTATCACTTCTAAAAGATATGGCATCATATATCAAATTATTTTTATAATATAACTCATTAGAGTAAAAAAGGGGGTGGGGTTAACAGAATAGATAATAATGGGCCAATACTGTGGGTAATAAATAGGGAATGTGTCCATGCAACACAGATGATGCCCCTGCTTGTATATCATATAAAGTTGGCAAGAGACATAACTGAAAAATAGTAAAAGTGATGCTTCCAAAATTTGTACTTGATTTTTGCGGCAATAAGTATTGTGACAAAGTCTCATGACATTTGGTTGACTTAGGTTAGAGAACAGCAACAAAAAATTCAGCAATTTTTCCATCTGTAAACAAACATAACTCTAGAACGGTAAAACTATAATTCAAATTTGATCTGCATTTTTAAGTTAATAAGCTTTCTGTAAAAGTCTGATAACATTTGGTTGAGGAAAACTATAGTAGAGATCAGAAACCAATAAATCAGCAATTTTTATGATTATAAAGGGGCATAACACAAGAATGGAAAAAGTGACATCACCCAATTTCGTACTTGATCTGTATTATGTGGTAATAAGCATTGTGTATAAGTTTCATAACAGTTGGTTGAGGCAAACTTAGTTGAGGTAAACTTAGTTGAGGCAAACTTAAGTAAGAAATTGGAAATGAAAAATTTAGCAATTATGTTTATAAAGGAGCATTACTCAAGAACGGTTAAAGTGACGCCACCCAGGCCCATATCTGTATTATATGGTAATAAGCATTGTTTTTAAGTTTCATAACATTGGGTTGAGGCAAACTAAAGAAAGAGGTGGCGCAAAAGGGGGTTGGTTAACAAATTATTTTTAAAGACTTAAAACAGTGCAGAAAAGTTACACTTAAAGAGACACAACTCATCATACAAATGTTTCACAGCATTGTAAACTGAGAGAGATTTATTACAATTTTTTTTGGCTTAAGAATTTATTTGTGGAATCAAAGGATCAAATATGACTTTTGTTCATTTAAATATCAAACTTAAATTTGAATGAAATCTAAATGAAAAAAAATGTCACAATAAATTTTCCGAAATCATTGAGTAACTGTTTTCATTAGGCAAATAAAAATATTTTTCAAGCAAAAATGTATGGGACACTGAAATAATATGTCCTACCAGAGATAAAAAAAAAATTGACATAAAATAAAACAAAAATTATTTAAGAATTGAATGCTTCTAGTAAAATTGGCTTCTCCACAGTTCATTATGTTTTCAATGAGTACCAATCTGCTCTATCACCCTCTCAGCTATAATGGTACCTGTTTGGCAATTTTAAATTTCACATCTAATGTCCACATCTAAATTATCTTTCAGTAACACATATAAGTAGCCCAATCAAAAAAAAAATATTCCCAAACAAATACCATTCCATTATTTGAAAAATGTATATTTAGCAACAATGTATTATCATGTATGTAAATACACCCCATAATATATTAAAACCAGATGCTCAGCAGGGCGCAGCTTTATATGACCGCAGAGTTTGAAAACTCTGAACAGTTGGGGCAAGTATGGAAACAACATTCAAGCTTGATACAGCTTTGAATTTGGATTGTGATTAAATAGTTGACACAACATAGGTTTTGAAACAGAATGAATGTGGTCTAAGAACTTAAACTTAAAAACTTAAAAATGTTAAATTGGACATTTACCTATTATGGTCCAATATCCAAAATCTAAATACATGGTTAGATTCAGCATATCAAGAACCCCAAGAATTCAATTTTTGATGAAATCAAATAAAAAAAAGATTCAATTTTGGACCCTTTAGACCTCAATGTGGACCAATTTGATAACCAGGCCCAAATATCAACAAGAGGCTGTCACAACGACAGCAAACCGGATTTATTAATATTTATTTGTGTCCTGGCAATATCACAAGAACTATTACTGATGAATGGTGAAAGTGAAAATCGTCAATATCAAATTTGACCTCCATTTTGTCATCAGTATCAACATATTAAAATTTGAAAAGCTTAGATTGAATGGTTCATGAGTAAATGCAACAACGTGAATGGAAACGCCATTTTACAATCTTTCAAGAACCATAACTCCTGAACGGTAGAAGTCAAAATCGTCATTATTGAACTTGACCTCTATTTTGCCATCAGTAACAACATATAAAAATTTCAAAAGCTTTGGTTGAATGGTTCATGAGAAAATGCACGGACACGACTGGAAACACCATTTTTCAATCTTTCAAGAACCATAACTCCTGAACGGTAAAAGTCCAAATCGTCTTTATTGAAGTTGACCTCTATTTTGTCATCAGTAACAACATATTAAAATTTGGGAAGCTTTGGTAGAACAGTTCATGCGTAAATGCACGGACACAACTGGAAACTTCATTTTTCAATCTTTCAAGAACCATAACTCCTGAACGGTAAAAGTCAAAATCGCCATTATTGAACTTGACCTTCATTTAGTTGTCAGTAACAACATATTAAAATTTTAAAAGCTTTGGTTGAACGGTTCATGAGTTAATGCACGGACAACATTTGATTGCCGCCTGCTCGCCCGCCCGCCGTACATCCCCAAATCAATAACCGACATTTTTGTCACAAAAATCCGGTTAAAAATCTAAATACATGGTTTGATTCAGCATATATCAAAGAACCCAAAGATTCTATTTTTGTTGAAATCAAACACGATTTAATTTTGGACCCCAAATTTGGACAACTTGAAAACTGGGCCTATAATCAAAAATCTAAGTCCATGTTTAGATTCAGCATATCAAAGAACTTTAAGAATTCAAGGAGATTTTTGTTAAAATCAAACAAAGTTTAATTTAGGACCCTTTGAACCTTAATGTAGACCAATTTTAAAACGGGACCATAAATTAAGAATCTACATACACAGTTAGATTTGGCATATCAAAGAACCCCAATTATTCAATGTTTGATGAAATCAAACAAAGATTAATTTTGGACCATTTGGGCCCCCAATTCCTAAACTGTTGGGACCAAAACTCCCAAAACCAATCCCAACCTTCCTTTTATGGTCATAAACCTTGTGTTTAAATGTCATAGATTTCTATTTACTTCTACTAAAGATATGGTGCGAAAACCAAGAAATATGCTTATTTGGGCCCCTTTTTGGCCCCTAATTCCTAAACTGTTGGGACCAAAATTCCCAAAATCAATCCCAACCTTCCTTTTGTGTACATAAACCTTGTGTTTATTCACTTATACCAAAGTTATTGTGCGAAAACCAAGCAAATGCTTATTTGGGCCCTTTTTTGGCCCCTAATTCCTAAACTGTTGGGACTTAAAACTCCCAAAATCAATCCCAAAATTGTTTGTGGTCGTATAAAAACTAGTGCTTTAGAGTGGCATGTAATGAAAAATATGAGATATTTATCTTCACATCTTTAATTAGCTAAAATAAACAAAAAGTTTGAAACAATTTGCAAACAGTTTATTTCAGAGCAGCATTTTAAAATTTTAGTATCATGGAACTAACTCTATTACATATATGAACACATTTACATATTGCAACTTCTGCTCAATCTGTGAAGCATGTATAAATCATAAACAAATCATCAAACACTAGCTAAATCATATCAATTAGATGTATAGTTCTAAAAAAAATATGCACAAATTTATAATGACATACCTGACAGCCATACAGGCTATTGGACCAATAATAGTAGTACTAATTTAATAATTGTGAATAAGTAAAGTGATGTCTATTAAGTTGTTAAACTATATATGTTGTGGGAGACGGATATGTTGTATGCCACTAGTGGAGAAGGATGTGTTAACCCTTCCTAAACACCCCCAAGTAAACCCAGGTTTTGGTTGAATTTGTGTTGCTTATTCTTAGAATTGTTCTGTGGTCTTGTTTTTTTTCTGTTAATGAAACAGTTTCTGACTGACTTTTGATGTCTTTTCTCTAGTCTTTCTTCTGTAAAGTGCTTTAAACATTGATGTTTTCCCCGACTATAGCTTTTGACTCCCTCTTCCATTTATGACTTTGAACTCTTTGTATTTTAGATCCTTTTTTAATGCAAATCTTATAATAACTTGTAATTTGATTTCCTCCTGAATTTAAAAATTCTCTATAAATTACCTGGAAATTTCATTTGAGCCTACAACAGATTAATCATCATACTTATTTCTAAAATATAATACATAGAAGTACATAAAGTTAAAACAACAAATTCACAATAAAACATACATATACAATCATCTAATGCATAAAAAAATGTATCACAGACAAGAGCTTACAAATCTAGATAAGTAAAAAACTTTGAATAATACAGTCATGTTAAATAATACATTTATTAGGTCAATGAACATTACAAAATTAAAAATAAAATAGTAATAGAAATGGGGAATGTGTCAAAGAGACAACAACATATCTGACCAAAAAATAGAGAAAAAAAACCATCTTATATGCTGCAGAAACATTTCTATGTAGTTTTTTTTTTAATCAATTCTATATACATTATAACAGAAGCCAAATATAGAACACACTTTAATTTAAAAAAAAATAAAGGGATATTTTAGTACATATTATCAAAACAATAACCTTGCAATGCAAATTATCTTTCAAATAACTTTTCATTTCATTGTATTTGTGCTACTGGATCTCTGATTAAAGAAGCACTTACCCTTATAACAATTATTCTGATAACTACAAAATAAGAACAGAAATGTATATTCAAGAGAATCCTCTACTAATACAGAATGAGATAAATCTGGAAATACACACCCAGTAAGCATGCAATCTTGATCTCTGGTTAGAATTGTGTATTGTCTGTAAGGGCTAGTCCTTTAAAACAATATAGGAGAGAAGGTAGAATCTTTTGAAATACTCCAGCAACTAACACTGTTCTTTGAGTAAATTGGCAAGCATTCGATCCAACATGGCCATAAGCACAAAACGAGTCATTTCTATCAATATTTAAAATAAAATGTCTTCTTTAATTAAAAAAAAAAATAAAACTTTGAATATATATAATTCAATTTGTCATAATGTTATTTTGTCTTTTGTTTCTTTTTATAGCAAATATATTCATAATAAAAAAATAACATTTAAACTAAAATAAATTGCTTCCAGCACAATAATCTGAAATATTGCCCTTTGGATTTGGTGGGGGCAAAGATGATGGAAAGAAATATGAAATAACATAATACATCAGGATGAGCATTAGAAATAATATTTGTACTATAAACATCATTTTAACAGTTTGTTCCAACTTTCTGTTACTTTCCATTAACTGGTCCATCTGAAATAATAAAAATAAATTGCATATGAACAAAAAGCCATCTTTCAGACTGGAACCAAATCACTAAACATGATCATTCAAAACATCTTGTAATCAATAAAATTACTTCTATACAACAAACATATATCAAACTCTTTTTACTCTCAAATAACTATTTTTTAACCCAAAAAAATCATGAAAACCCAAACTTTTTTAATTTCATAGGTTTTCTTAATTTACTCTTATCAAGCATTGTCAAGAAAGCCCAAAACCCAATATTAGAAAGTCAAGAACCAAAACAGGTAAAGAGCTAAATACCAAAAAAGGATTGGATTCAAATAGTCAGAAATCATCACCAGATATGTAACTGCCTAGTTTTTCAAACTGTGTACAGCAATTTAAAAACTGTCAACTAATTATGCATAATTTTGGACACAGGAAATTTCTTTTAAAAAAAATAGCAGATGCAATCCACTCTGTATTACTGAAATTTCGTACAATTCCAAAAATGCATTGAAATAAATTAAGCAATTACTTCAAATGATTCTGTTCAAATAATTACAACTGATTCTCAATGACTGCTAAATACAAGCTTGATCAACACATTCATAATCATTGATACTAACTCTTGAAAAAGATATATTTTATTTCAAAGTCTAACTTAGATCTCTAGTTTCAATATTAGAAAGTCAAGAACCAAAACAGGTAAAGAGCTAAATACCAAAAAAGGATTGGATTCAAATAGTCAGAAATCATCACCAGATATGTAACTGCCTAGTTTTTCAAACTGTGTACAGCAATTTAAAAACTGTCAACTAATTATGCATAATTTTGGACACAGGAAATTTCTTTTAAAAAAAATAGCAGATGCAATCCACTCTGTATTACTGAAATTTCGTACAATTCCAAAAATGCATTGAAATAAATTAAGCAATTACTTCAAATGATTCTGTTCAAATAATTACAACTGATTCTCAATGACTGCTAAATACAAGCTTGATCAACACATTCATAATCATTGATACTAACTCTTGAAAAAGATATATTTTATTTCAAAGTCTAACTTAGATCTCTAGTTTTCTCGGTTGAATAGTTTTACATTTTTTCGTTTTGTGGTCTTATATCTCTCACTATTGGGTATGGCATTTGCTTATTGTTGAAGGCCATAAAGTGACATATAGTTCATAACTTCTACATCATTTGGTCTCTAAAGGAGAGTTGGCTCATCATAACACGTCTTCTTATTCTTAAAGTGGTATATATTTGAATGTCAAAGACTTTCTTTCAATCCATTTGATTCTTTTAGAAAAATCAATGCTCCAATCCGAAATTGATGGCAGGTCAAAATACACTGACCTAAAACTAATTTATATTTTTTACTTAAACCATACCTTAGTATTAAGTTTGTCTATTTGGTCTAGGGATGAAGCACTTGAAGCTATACTGTCCTGTGATCCATTCTTGTGTACTTGACTACACTTTAATCTGCATTGAAAGAAATGATAAATGTAATAGGCCATACATATAGCTTTGAGACCAACCCTTAGTTGGCGTCTTGGCGACCACATGATATAACAAAATGACTTTGAAAATGGTGTTAAACATCAGCAATAAATGGATCAATGTTAAATAAGCTGTATGCATTGATCACATTGTATAGCAGTAATACAAGAAAGACAACTCAAATTTAATTAAATTGTTAAAAAGTAGATAATGTATTAAACACTATAAATGTACTAAATTTGTTTTATTTTCCAGTTAAAAAAAATAATAGATTAGTAGAAAGATTTTGCATTGCAACAGTATTCTTATTATATTTTTCTTTTTGAAAGGCAAGATAATGATTTAGGGTTGGCAGGAAATTAACATATACAATCTATACTCTATGTCTGCTTTTTTGTTAAGGATTGAATGTATAAATACCCTGCCATATCTGGCCTGTATTTTGGTTAGATGTTTTTGAGCGATCACAAACATGTTTAACCCTGCTACATTCATATGTGCCTGTCCCAGGTCAAGAAGCTGTGGTTTAGTGGTTGTCAATGATGCATGTCTGAACATTTTACTTTTTGTACATTTGAACTTTGGTGGATAGTTTTCTTATTGGAAATCATAATACATTCCCCTTTTTATATTTTGTTTGGATAAGCACACAAAATGGAGGATCATTCCATATAGAATAGTCTGGATTTTCTGATAGGCTTCTATATAGGATACTGTGGATTCATGAATATATGGTGGATACTAATTTTCATAGATTTCTAGGGTACAGGGGAAAGACTAATTTAAAGTTTCATCCAATTAAAATTTTTCTAAAAGAATGTATGAAAACTTTGCAAAAAAACTATTAAGTTTTTAAATATCAACAAATATGCAAGTTTTCCCATAACTAAGAAAATTGGTACCCAAGAAAATAAATGAATCCACAGTACTGTCTGTATTCAAGATCAAGTGAGGTATATTTCTATAGTTAACAATACCTATGTTCCATAATATTTTCTCTAGGAACTGTTTTCCAAAGCTGTTGTAAATTATCAGCAGAATCACTGGTTAACTCCATAGCCATGATAAGGAACTTGTCTTTTGATACTGTGTTATAACCTGACAAATACGATAGAAAGTACATTTTATAAACATATAATATAATTAGATTGAGTTTAAAATTATGTTCAAAATCTTCCTTATTGTGTTTCATTCTGCTTGATCAGAGGTCGCCTAACAGACCTTGTTTTTCTTCCCCATCTTACTGGTTTTAAATTGATATGCATTGCTTTCAAAATGTCTATAAGGTTACATGGTTCTGATACCTATTAGTATATAGCAGTACATACTACTCAATAAATTTATGCTGTAGTATTCTGTCATAGCTTTCCACAAGGCAGCAAACAGGATCCTACCCAGGAAAAATAGTGACCGTGGAAAAACAGTTCAATTCGTTGAAAATTGCTTGCTTGATGTCTACTGACAAATTTTTCATGCATACTCAGGAGAGTCATAAATACAGTTACTTTCATTAAATAGAATCAGTTACTTTCATTAAATAGAATCAGCAAGAACAAGGAAATATTTATAGATACCTGCAGTTCGACTCTATTAAAAACTGAAAGTTTGACAGTCCAAGGGACACAACTCTTGCTAAGCTTGGTGAGGTTAAATAAATCCTGATGAATATGGGTAGGGATCAATATTCTTTGTACAGTTACAATTTTTTAATTTAGTTTTTAGCCAAGAGAGTAGTTCTGGAATACTCATCAGGAGTCAAATTATATTCATATGGAAAAAAGTTTGAGACCACTGGAAAACTTCAACTCATTCGAAATTTCTAGTCAACCAAGTTTCTTTTCTGTAGAACATTCTGATGTAAAACAATCATGAAATACTCTTCTTATACAAGTTTTTATTCTACACATTGAATTTGTCGAACAGACAGCATATGGGTCAATATCCCATATGATTTCTCATACTGCAAACAAGTATGGACATGGCTTTAAAAATAAAGATTCAAAACTGTGTACTTATTAAATTTGTGTTATTGAATTTAATGGCATGATACACTTTTTTCAGTGGTCAAAGGAACCTTTGAAGAAAGTATAAACTGTAATAGCAACCCAATTTTGGGGGGTGATATGTCAACTTATCCAAGTTAAAAATATTGATAAATCAAAGAGGTAAATGTTTATATTACAACCTTCTTGGAATGATCAGAACATACCGACCAAGCTGCAGAACAATAGCTCTTAGGTCTGTAAGATATTTTTGATAATTTGCAGACACTATATATGGTTTACACAAATCAAAAAACATAATAAGGACCATTAGAATTACAGTTCCACACCTCATACTGACCTTATACTGACTCTGATTATTAAGAACATTTAAATACCTTGCTGTAGATATACATGAACATCAACAGTTGAACCAGCCTTGACAATTCCAGCACTTGGTCTCACTCTGTATTTCTCTGGAGAGGTGGTTTTTACCTGCAAAATTTAGAATGTATGTAACAGGAAGGTATGTTTGGTTTGTTGGCTAAATGCATAATACCATAAACAAATCAAAATCTATCAAACTAATTAATTTTCCTGTAGTCAACCAAATAATTTAATTTGCATATAAATGTGAAAAACTCAACACTTTATGGATTTGTTTTTTCTTCAAAGTTTGTAACCTGGAAAGCAATCATAATAGAATACAGATGATAAAATCAAGATAGTGTGTGTGTGTGTGTTTTTTGTTTTTACTTACAAATTTCTATTATAGCTGCTCTCACTTTGACCAGTCATTATACTTGAACTGAAATCTATTCACACATATGTATATGCCTGTCCAAAGTCATGAACCTGTATTTCAGTGGTCATCGCTTGTTGGCTTGATATGTGGTATGGGTTTTGCTCATTAGTGAAGGCCCTATGGTAGCCTGCAGTTGACAACATTTACATCGATTGGTCTCTGGTGGATAGTCACCCCATTGGCACATCTTTTTAATTCATATATATTACCTTGTATGCAATTGCATATGGAAGAGTATTTTTCAGTGAAATGACATCAAATGTTTCTTTTCCTGTTTCATCTGTTGTGAATAATAGTTCATCACCAGGACTACAAAATAAATAATTAGAGAATTATCAACTCCATAAACTACACTACTACAGCTGACGTTATTTCATAAAATTAGTTTGTCCATTATGAAGATGAATGGAGAGTGCACAACATTTCTAGATGGCTACTTCTGTAAATTTAGAAATTAATGCATGCTATTTATCATCATCACCAAATCCTTGACAAATGGCAAAAATGTAAAAATCTGTATAACAATGTACAATGTGATTGCAAAAATTTGAAGAAGGACAACTGATATTGTAATTCCAAGTTTTTATTATAGCAAATCTGAAACTGTCACATTTTCCCCAATGCAGATAAATTATGCATGAAAATAATATTGACAAAACTTAACTACTTTTATCATTTGATTTTGCCATTTGATTAGGGACATTCCGTTTTGAATTTTCCTCAGAGTTCAGTATTTTAGTGATTTTACTCTTTAAAAAGATTATTTTGCAATGAATGGTATTTCTTATAGTAACTGACTTAAGAAAGATCTGTTATCTATGCACATTATGGTAGTCATGTTGGGTTTTTTTTAACAGCAAGTCTCAACTCTTTGCGTAATTATACATAGCTTAGCAAAATGTAAAAACCCTGAATTCTGTTCAAGAGTATCCATTATTCACTAGCAACAATTTTTACATTGTTAAGTTGCTGTCTCATTCATGTTATCCTCATGAACTCTTTGACTAATATTTCTACTCAAACCAAATTCTACTTACCTTATGGTTAACAGTCGACCAATAAAACTATTGTCTTCTGTTCTTCTTTGGTGGGGACTTTTAAAACTGGATTTATTTGGACTAGTTTGCTGCAAAATATATATCATAGAAATCACAAATGATATTTCTTAAATTAAATTGCACAAATGATACTCTTTTTTTATATTCTGATCAACATCAATTTTAAAGGATACAAAAACATTTCTTTATCTATTTCTATTCTATTTCTATTTTCAGATAATGGGTTTCATACCTCAAGATTATTAACTTTTTAAAATAAATAACAACCCTGGCAAATTATATGAGTTGAGAATTCAATCAACGCCAACAAACAAAATAATGAATTTAACCTTAATCACAGGTAACATAGTTAATTATTTGGGTTTTTTTGACAATCTGAATCCGGAAAAAATATGAAAAGGAACACTAAAACATTTAAGGAATGACTGTAATAATTTTTCTGTCTATGAAGAAATAACATTAAAAATTTGGTGCACACTGAATAACGCGCGTAGCGGGTTATTTACAGTGTACACCACATTTTTTTCGAATAGACAGAAAAAATATTACAGTCATTTCTTATAATTTAATTCTAAATTCCATTTTAAACCGTAGAAAACCATGAAAAACGTTGATGACGTCACAGTCACATGACTAAATTATGTCTATGGGTTCATAACAAAATAACGTCAGCCAATCAGAAGACGCGTTACATCCAAAATTAAATTATTTTAAAATGTGTGGAACATGTGTATAACAATATGAGAACAAATAACAGCCAACAAATTTAATTAACAATAAAAATCAAATTTATTTTAAACAACTAAAGTCATTTTCATAGATCTGCAAATCTTGTTGCATATAATTAAATATTTTTCAATAAATAAGAACCAAATAAGTTATTTCATATATAAATGTTACTATCTATAAAAGTAGCAATTGTGCCAAATTGTTAACAAAGTAATTATATAATTTCCAACACAAGTATATTAGTGTTTTATAATTTTCATTGAATTTACATATATTGTCATTTAGGGGGAGGAATAAGAAAAAAATTCTGGAAATTCTGGAAATTCACACTTCTTTTTGTTTTATATCATAATTGGAAAAGCTTATCTAGGCACAAAGACTTAACTAAGACAAGCATGCCTAATGATCATATTTGAATTTTTTTTTATATTTTTATTGAAAGAATAATAAGTTTTTATTAATGTAAGAATGCTCAAAAATAGATAAGCTACACAAACAATTACCGTTATCTTCAAAGTTATCTGAAACAAATAAAAATTATACTAAGAGAAAAAGTTCAATGCAAAGAGCTGTTCTAAAATGTATTATGGTAGGGAGATGGGAGACACTCAAATTAACATATTGTGGTTGTTTGTTTTCATCTTTCAATTTAGAACCCTACAAGATATTGTATTATTTTTAAGATGTTTTGTTATGAGGGCTGTAGAGTTTTCAGGTGTTATATAAATAAGAAAGAGACAACTCTCAACAAGACACCAATAGCACAGAAATTTACAACTATATTTCCCAGTACAGCCTTCAACAATGAGTTCAACCCATATAGCATTGTAAACTTGACTAAATAGTCAGCGTTTATGTTCTTCTCTATTATACCAGACCTTTTGGTTCATATATCTTCTCACCTATTCACCTGTATGCATCACTGGTATTTTTGCAAGGGTTTGAGCTGATGGAAGATTAATCCAGAAAAGTGCTTCAAACACACAAAGTTTTAAAACTGATATATCTTCGTGCCAAATTACTAAGCTGGAAAGAAAACTGGTTTTAACATACCCATGTACTTATTGATTTTTTTCTAATATTTGGTTCATTTTCATTCAACCAATTAAAACCATTGAATTCTATATTATAAACAAACCTGCTTGGTTGGTGCAGAATTATTAAGATTATCTGGGGAAGAATCTACTGGTGATTTATCCACATCAGCAAACGTAACCTGACAAAATAGAAAACCATGTATAAAATAAATAAGAGTGTTAAATCCTTCCTATAAGGAATTCACTTATAACCAAGACATCTGATAAGTATGTACAGGTAACTAAAAATATCAGCCTTTTTTATATCTGGTCAATGCACAAGATCCTTTTCATGACACCATGTTACTGTATGAAATCTTCTATAAAGTAAAGCTGCAACTTTACAGTATAGGATGGCATGATTTGATATCATCACATCAAAAAATGTATGTGCTTGCCGTCAGTATATGTAAACAATCATTAACAAGTAACAGCTTGGACTTATATTTTTCATATACTGTTAATCATTATTATTCATTGGATATCAATTTTCCTGGATACTGTGGGTACACGTAAACACACTAAATTGAATGTTCAAAGAATGACAACTTTTCTTTAGGCTGTTATGAAGACTTCTGCAAATCCAAGAAATTAAAAATCCATGAACATGATGAGACTTTAATAAAACATTGAATTGTAAGTTTCCTTAAACCATAAAATTGGTATTCAAAGAATAAATTATTCCACAGTATATAATAGTTCAGGTAGAGTTGAGTACTTTTTGTTACTATTTTTTTTTCTGAATTGATCTTTACCTATACCTTATTGATATTTCATTGCTAAAGAGTAAGCAAACTTCTTTAGATTACAAAATACTAGTTAACCCTTTCGCCGATGACTCCCGGTTTACCGGGATTCACACTTCAGACAGCTGACGATGAGTCCTGTTTTACCGGGATCGGAATACCTCTTTTATGTGTCCCGCTTAAAACAGTGCAAACATGAGTTATCTTTCTTTGATGAATACCCGAATGAAAGTGTAAACATGGCGCTTCTGTTTGTTGAAAACAGTGTCAAAATCAGAGGAAATTTACGGAATTTACGAGAATTTGAAATGAGGGAACATTTTTTTTGAAAGAATATGGAAGAATTGAAGCCAAACTAGTATACTTTTTTGACATAAGATGTCGTTTTAAGTACAAAACACTTGGAATGGACATCGTTCAGTGTGATGAATTTGTACAGCCTCATAAAAATTTTCAAAATTTTGCCGTTTTTGGTTAAAAAATTACGATTTGGGGTCAAAGAGCAGAATTTTGAGAATTTCACCTAGAAAATGCCGAAAATTTGAAAATTTGAATATTTTAAGAAGAAAAAATTATTAAAACATGAATAAAACTGTGAACATGGTGTTAGTGAATGAAATAAATACACAAATAACTACAAATAAGTTTTTATTGACATTTATTATGAAGATCTCCCACTTGAGTAATAGTAGCCAGGGAAGCCATCGTCTCAGAGTAGCTTCTGTCTGGGCAGCAATCGGTGAAAGGGTTAAACCAGGCCAAATGTTATTTTTTTATATTTTGTGTTGTTTGGTTGCTGACTAATTCATAAAACTATCATAATTCAGTGCTAGTGTAACTGATCAAGTGCATCATTAAAAATCTGTAAGGGTTAATATGACCTAATGGAGCTGCATTTGGGGGTCAATTAATAATTTTAGGGATGCACTATAAAATTTATTTCACTGGAACCATTGATTACAGGGTTTAAAGCATACCTGTATATTGAAAAGAGAGAAAACAAGGACCTGTGCATTTTAAAACAAACTTATTTGGTTGTTGCTTTGGTACAAATGATTCAATATAAAAATAGTGTGTCTCTTAAGCACTTTATTTTTTGTAGATAACATACACGGAATATTTATGTAAAACAAAAAGATATAATCATTTGAATTACATGACAATACTTTTAACCAGACTTATTAAGAGGTCTGATTTGTTGGAATTTTTGTTTGTTATATAGATATAGGAAGATGTGGTGTGAGTGCCAATGAGACTTGTAACTCTCCATCCAAATAACAATTTATAAAAGTAAAACATTATAGGTCAATGTATGGCCTTCAACACATACAATACATTTAATATGATTCATAGGTATGTTTTTTGTTTGTTTCTTTATGTTTAAACATGATCATGATGGACTTTATTAATAAACCAATAAAAGGAGAATGTGTTCATGGGACAAAGATGATGCTCCCTTCGATACAATGGTATAAAGGGACATAACTAGAGAACTGTTAAACTGATGCCACCCAATTGAAACTTGATGTGTGTTTTATAATATAAATGGTTATGAGTATTGTGTATAAATTTCATTTATACAAAATGGACGCGAAAATTTCAGCAATTTTTAAATTTATAAAGGGACCTAATTAACTAAGAAACGGTAAAAGCAACACCATCCAAATTCAAACATGATCTGTGGCTAGAAGCTTTGTGTTGAAGTTTCATTTGTTCCAGGTAAACTAGTTGGAGAAAGGAAACAAATCTTAAGGTGTACGGACCAATGTACAGAAGAATTGGGGGTAAACCTTAATGACCTCACTGCTAATTAGTAGGTGGGGGCATACAAAATTTATATGAAATACTTTTTTTATAAAAAAAGACTGAGTCAGTAAGTTGAGTGCTTCTTTCAATCAATGAAAATTTGCAAAGAATATTATAATTACAACTATATTAACATTCTGCTTCATCGAATGAGACAAGCTGTTGAATATAATCTTAAACTGTTGGTATTTTTTTGCAATTTTTTCTCTGTCATGATGACTCTTTGGGTACTGTTTTTTTTTGGAGAGCATTTTTTGCATAATTGATGTATAGATTAACAAAATCTTCAAAGGCCGGTGAGTATTACCTTCTTTCTATTTGCTTTATTTTCTTCCTCTAATCTTTCCTCTGGAGTTAAATAACGGAATTGGAATTTATCCTAAAAAAGTAAATCATTTGTATTATTTAAACAGGATTAACCAGTTACTTAAATAATTGTTTATACTTGCTTAACTTAAAGATTATAAAATAGTTACAATAGTACTTTTCCCTAATATACTATAAACCAACTAATTTTCACAAATACTTTCGTGTTTTACCCTTTCTATACCACTTCAAGGCTATTTCATTTGACGATTTTCCTATTTTCTCTATGTAGATATATAGTTTAATAAGGAAAGTTTTACATATAAGCGACGATTTATAATTCACGTTTTTTTCTACTCGCGAAAGTCACAATAATAAATCACACTCGTAAATAAGTTTGTTTACAGTAATGTCCAGTTTCATGCAAAGTAAAATCTCTCGATTTTTATTCATAAAGTTATATATATGCCTTTACCCTTTTATTTTTTTTATTAAAAAATGCAAAGCACAAAAGGAGTATAAGCTGGTAAAAAATAAATGACAAACAACCTGAATGCAAAACTGTACCAATGTATGCAAGAAAGATGGATCATGGTAATTACACTGTCTCTAAACAAAAATGATGTATCACATATAATTATGTTACCATGTTTATTTATACACAGCTTTCTGAAAAATCATTCTGAGTAGTACTTAACTATAGCTCCCCATGTATGATATAGGTTATCATCACCCCTATTGTTAAACAATATCATCTTAACAAAAAATAATTGCATTAAAAAGTATAAATTATTGATACATTATCTTACGTTTAAAAAAATCAACTTGAAAGCAAAGTGCAAGTTAATATAATTTAGACTTATAATTATATATGAAGAGAAAACAGTAAATCAATAGGCATTAAGACTAGTTCTTGGGCACCTTGTAGATTGCGGTTAAGTGTGATCCAAGACTCCCGTGTTGTAGGTCATACATTCACCAAAGATTATTAACTTTTTATCATTATGATTTGGATGGAGAGTTATCTTATTGGTACTCATACCACATATATTCTTATCCACATTAAGATTCTAAATTTGGTAAAGTCTATATGTTAAATAACACTCAACTGTTCCACCCATGTGTTCTAAAAGTTGATCTTTGTTAATATATGCTTGTGCATCACTTCTGGTTATAAACTTTATCTTTTTCACAGCCTCAGCACTTAACCATGTCTTTATAATTTTCCAAGCAGCTACAAAAGAATTATAATATATTATGAAGTATCGCTTTGTGTTTTTCTTTAGCATAGTTGAATTGCACCATTTGGAGGGCCAAATCGGTGGCAGTTTTTGAGGTTTCATTTTCACATTTTTCTAATCTTTGACATGTGTTTACATGACAGCTTTTCTAAATTACTGTAGAGTAATTACTTATAGTATAACTAATTGCCGTATTTGAATATAAAAAAATAAGACAACGCGTGACCGAACGACGCATGGATTAAACGAGTGCGCAGCACGAGTTTAATCCATAGTGGCGTTTGATCACAAGTTGTCTTATTTTTGATATTCAAATCAGCGATTAGCTATACTTTTTATTACATTGTCAAATGGCTTTTTTTTATGAAATTAATGTAGAAAATGTAAGGGACTATATGTTTTTCCTACGCATTTACAATTTGTTTTGATCCGACGTTATCGACGTCTTGACAACGCCTATTGTTGTATGACGTCAGAGAGTGAAATAACCACGTTTATTTCACATGTGAAATTATCGGTTTTTATTTAACTGGGAAATCAATGTAATTTATTGCAACCAATGTAATAATGTATATTATCTTAATAAATAAAAGAAAAAGAAAATAAAAGTCCTCAACAAAAATTTCCCCCTTGATAGTAATTTGGATACTTTACATGTTATGTTTTGCATTGATATGAAACTTTTTTTGGAAGATTAAAATATCAGTAAATTACATCCCAGTTTTAAAATGTATTCAATTAATATCTATTTGCATACATGTATATAATATGCTTTTGTATTCAAAATAAAGGACAAATAAAATTTGGAAAAATGGAAATTGGGAATGTGTCAAAGGGACAACAACACCACCAAAAAGCAGAGAAATAAAACCACATATAGTTTGTTAAATATGGTTATTGTGACCCATAAGGTCTTTATTTTTCAAGTGATTTAATCAATAATCAAAAATGGTTCATTTCAATATTTCATATTACACAGCATTGTTCACAATCAATCTACTTACCATTAAACAACCAAGGCATTTCATAAATTAACATAACATCTGAAGAAAAAAAAAACATTTTAAAATATAACAATACAATGAATGCTTGTAGTAGGCCAAAGAGATAAATTCTTGAATTGAGTTTCCATAGCAATATGAATATCTGTGTTAGTTTCATTAGCAATTGAGAAAAAATCTGCTTTGTATGAACAAGTTAACCTTAGGTATATAAAATACTCTTAACAAATTGAAATCAAATGTAAAAGATATGAACATTATATGTAAATATTATGTCAAACCAACTAGAACATTACTCTTTACTGTCAAGTTGTGAAACCAAATTCATGGATTGAAATTCTATTAAGTTATTCATGAAAAGAGTGTGACACATACATATGTTTTCATTCAACATCTAGTTATCTTTCCGGAGTACCTAAGATGACCCTTTGGTTTGATGTGGTCGGAGTTGATCAGTCTTTTCTAGTTGTGTTGTGAACTTTCGTCTGTTTTACAAAACATTGTGTTTTTCTTTTGACACCATGCATTGTTGTTTATTTTGGGCTTTTGTTTGAATATCACTTTGGTGTTCTCCATCCTCTCTTCACAAATTCAAAGTAGAGGAATAATAAGGAGTAGATATTGTACAGATTAATGCAACTCATTAATGTCAAGCTGCTGGCCAAATACGATGCTAAAGATTGCATGCTCATCTGTAGAAGTTTTATAGTTGTATTGATTGCCCTTCTACAGCTATCTGAGCGCCTTTGTACAATTGTTACTTTAAATACAGTTTTATCTGCTTTAAACAAAGAATACATTATTCAGTCTTCACGCTGAACTGCTAAATCTACAGGCCAGCAGCTTAATTTTTGAAAATTTTTAGTTAGATTCTGTTGGCCTGTAGGTCTGATTTTTACAGGCCCGAGAGCAATTTTACCAACCTGGGCTGCCACTCGGCGTGAAGACTGATTATTATAACTTTTATCATTAGTTGATGTATTGCTGTATAACATGTAAGATATTTTTGTTAACTATGATTTGATTTTTGATGTTTTAATGCCACTTTTAAGCACCGCATTTAGGTATTTCGTGGCATCAAATTTTTATAGGTGCAGGAAGCCGGAGTGTCCGGAGAAAACAACCAACCTTCCTTAGGAAAACTGACAATCCTAATCAATTGAGATTGGAGTCAAGTGCACCTGCACGAGAGGGGTTCGCAGTCTTCACACTGAGTGGCAGCCCAGGCAGGTAAAATTGCTCTCGGGCCTGTAAAATTCAGACCTACAGGCCAACAGAATCTAACTAAAAAATTTCAAAAATTAAGCTGCGGGCCTGTAGATTTAGCAGTTCAGCATGAAGACTGGGTTGGAACTCACAACCTCAGTGTTGACTGGCAAGTGATTAAACTACTTAGACCACACGGCCACCATGGCCCCCGTTAACTCGTGTGATATTTAACTAAACTTGAAGTAATTATTTACTTACTTAAAAGAGATGGATAATAAACCTTGAAACATGTAATAACAAACTTAATCAGGTCCATATCCTGAAAGAAACCACAAATTTGGATAATATATCATTGTCAATCAATGAAAGACACATCGTCCTACGCAGTCACTGTGTAAAACGATGGTCATGATGGTTATCAGTGAAATTTTTCTGAGAAAATGACGAGGATTTCGTAAGAGAGAATTCAACTCTATATAAGGAATACATTTGTTTATGTAATATGTAGTTTAGATTACCAGAATCAATTACTTGATCTCAGGCAATAAAAGATTCTTCACTTTTTTTAGTCTTCCTGTCAATTAGATTTTAAAGGGCAAGGTATTTTTGGGCTTATTTGGCCCTGCAAGTGAACAAAGTAATAAAACATTGCCTGATATTAAGTATGATAAAATTTTGGCAATGAAAAGATAACTCATAATAAATTTATTGCTTGACAATTTGTTTGGGTGACAGTTGTGCTCTTTGTAATTTGTTAATTTCTTGCATTATTACATTATTTTACTGTCGTGTCATGCATGTAAAAGTCACGAAAAAAGGTATATTTTAAACAAAAACAGCGTTGTTTTTATCAAAGTCCATAAATTCATTATTTAATTCTGAAAATAGAAAAATTGAAATATATTTTATAATCATTGATGATAGGTCCTAAATTGTAATTTCTCTTCTGAAAGTTTAAGAGCTTGAAATTGAGAAATATAGAATCATACTAAATGCAGTGGATAAAATAGTATACTTCATGTTTATCCTTTTTATAGTAAAACTTACTAAATTAGATAACCCTGCATCAGCCATATCAAACACAAGAGTAATCTGTGAATGGGGATCTTCATTATACTGTGTTTCTAGGTGGTAGGCAAAGAACCTCTTAACATCTGGTAAAACGCTGGCATCTTTCTTATGTTCTTTCACTCTCACAAATACTAAAAGATACAAGAATCAGTAAAATAACATTCAGTGAAAGACTTACAATCAGAATAAACTATTTTGGCAAAGTGGTATTAGATATTCTTACATTAACTTAAATAATTATAATTGCCTATTTTAACTTTTTGTCTTATCCAGATCTATATAATTCAGAATTTCTTACACATTTAATTTGTTATTTGATCTGGAATGAAAATTGAAGGGGAGATAATTAAAATTAAGAACGGAAATGAGAATTTATGTCAGGGCTATTCCAGAAAAAAATGTAGGGGGGGGGGGGGTTGGAAGGCACTTTTTGTCAGCACCCGCCACCCAGACAATTGTAATTGAGACTTGTAGTGCATTATAGTGTGAAAAGTTGCTCTGATACCCATTACCCATTTATTATTAATACAATGTGCCTTCCAACCCCCCCCCCCCCCCATACATTTTTTTCTGGAATAGCCCTCAAAGAAACAACAACCCAACATGTTAGCAGAAAACAGCCTATCACTGCATATTACTGGATATGAAATGGTTTTTGCATTGTTTGTAAATTAAAGGAAACAAGATCATATATAATCATGATAAACAATGATAAATATATATATTATTTTTATTAATTAGTAACCCTTTTTTTGTTTTTAACGTTAGAATCAGTTCCTGTATATATCTATCTAAGAAAATTTAATTTAGAACACAATTTTTCTCCAATCAAAAGTACATATAAAGTGTCCTATTTTATTTGAATTAAATGTCAAACACATTTTAAAATCTAATTTCAGGAAAAAATCTTTCAAATATTTTTTTTAACGTTGATCTTCCATATGTTCCTTAAGTTAATATATTGATCTGATGTGTATTCAGAATAAAATAATCAAAGCGCTGTAAGCGCTGAAGGCAGTTAACCAAAAACCAAGGCAACCGTAATTATGAAAACTGGCAATGTTGCCTCAACATTAAACATTCATATATAGTACATTCATGTTTATCTAATGATTTATTTATTTTAAAAGGCAAATAATTTATATGTTATCAAGGTTTCAAAAGCAATGCATATATGAGGGAGGTTAGGATTTGTTATATTGTCCCATACATGAATATATATGGTTTAGGGGTGGGGATCTGGACCATTTTTAAATTCTAAAACAGGAAGGGTGGGGTAGCCCCAGCGACTCTTCCTATATTTCATTTGATTTTTCATATTGTAACAAACATGAATATATATGGTTAAGGGGTGTGGATCTCGACCGTTTCCAAGTTCTCAAACAGGAGGGGGTGGGGTAACTCCAGGGACTCCCCCTATATTTCATTTTATTTATTATATTGTCCTATACTTGAATATATGCAGGGGCGGATTCAGGGGGGGGGGGGTGTTGCGGGCTTGCACCCTCCTTAAATTTGCAAAGCATGGGTTGTTCTCAGCTTAATAAAGAATATTCCGATAATTTTACCTCAACTTTTTTTTAGCCTCGCTCTGCTCGGCGAAAATTTAAGTTTGTGCCCTCCTTACCTAAAATCCTGGATCTGCCCCTCATATGGTTTAGGGGTGGGTAGCTCGACCGTTTCCAAGTTATCAAACAGGAGGGGTAGAGTGGCCCAAAGAATGCCACCTATATATCATATGATTTACTTACATTTAGGTATACATAATATAGTTGCATTATTTGTGAAAATAAAGAAACTTTCAGCTACTTTAATTGACCCTTCAAAATTGAGAAAAACAAATAACCCTTCGAAATTGCAGTAATATGTTACACTTTAAAACATACCTGCCAATTTTTCAAAATCCCCATGGGGGTTTTGCGTGCAAGATGGATGTCAGAGTCCTAAAAAAACCTTCTAGGGGGGCTTCAAATACCTTTTAATGTTGTTTTTTTTTGCTTCTTCATACTTTTATAAGCCTTAAGTCATTGCAAAATTAATTGTTTTGTTTAAATTGTGGACAAAATTGCTCTTTCAAAATTTCAATTTTGGAGCCTCCATGGGGGAAATCCCCCGCAAATAGTGACAGTTGGCAGGTATGTTAAAAGCATCTCATATGCATTATCATCATTTATCACTGATAAAGAAAATTTAAACTGTGACCATGAACATGTATATTGTTAGATATACTGTTCCCAGCTGTCACTTTGTATTGGATTTTTAAATTAAAATTTGTCAAAAAGTAATTTTGATTTTCTGTATAAAATATTATTCTGCTTTTTCTTTCTTTTACATATATCTTTTGGTTTACAATTCTAGTGTTTATATTCATTTACCATGCATAGATTTATTTTTTCACCTGCTTTGATTTATTTTGTAATTGATCGCCAAACCCGGAATTATCCTTATCCGCTTCCGGAATCGGATCCGATATTGTAAAATTTTGTCTTCACGGCCGCCATTGTTAAGTGTTTACAATGTTGTTTTTGTCAATCAGATACGATTTTACTCGAATTTATACAATATTTGTCGGCGATTTTCTGTATAAAGCTAGCGGTTGAACAAAATGAACATCGCTGTCATGAATAATAATGATAAAAATAAGTTTTTAGCTCGTTTAATTGGAGACTTTGGTGACTTGCATGGAAGGTTTGCAAAGAAATTTCTTATTTTCTTTCAAGTGGAAGGTAACTACGTCGGGCGTAGCTAGAAAACCAACTATCCTAGTCGAAATTCCGCTTGCAAAAGTGGAAGGTCGCGGACCTCGGACCACCGCTAATTTGCACACCTGCCTCCAAATTGAAACTCTACGAAAATTTCTTTTTTCTAATTTGAAATTGCCGCCAACAGCATGAACAGTTGAACTTATTATATAATAGACTACTGACGTAATTGTACTACGTATTGATGACAAACAATATCCCTACGACTTTTGCCATTTGGGAAATCTAAACTACTTGTCTTAAGAGATTTTCGGCGATTAAATATTTCATACAATTGTTCCTTGGCATCTTAGCTAAAAGCACAAGTCATAATGAACTACACAAGGATTCTTAATAAGCACTACTTCCTATGTGTAACTTCAAAACTTTTGGATAAATCGACGATCATTTAAGGTTTTTCTGGTCATATTTTTTGTAATCCAGAATAAAAAGTATTAAAAAAGTGTTCAATTAGTTATATATAACATAGTAGCGAGCTAGATAATAACAATGGCAAGTATTTCAGCATTTATTGGGTAGGACACAAATCTAGGGTGCTCGCATAATGCAGCTTAACTGCATAAAAATTACTGGGTAAAGGAATTTAAGCATGACTTTGAAGATATACAACACTTACACAACTTTTTACCATCTTTATCTACATTATGAAAATATATTGCACCTCTCTCTAAAGCCCAACGAGGAAATGATTCTTCTGTGGCATCTTAAAATAAACATTTTAAATAATTAATAATATGATGCAAGAAACTTAATTCATGGCTTTGCAATCACATTCAAAACATTTATATAATTATATACATATCTAGCTATGATAATGTTGTAAATAATAGAAAATGAACAGAACGAAGTACATTTAGGAGTAAGGGGATGTTAATTGTAAAGAATAAGCATTCGTCTAGCATGTCTAGTTGTTAAATACTTTCATTTTTAAAATTGTTTGTAGAGGATTGTGTTAATCGTGTTAATATCTAAAAAAACAAAGTTCTTAAAAACATGATCAATATTTATATGATTCTCCTGTTGATTTAAACACTAATATTTCTGGAAACAATTCTGTCACTGATTTGGGCAAGTTGAACCGCAAATATAACTTTTTGTTTGTGGTTATGGCGTTTTAAAATTTGGGTAATAAAGCTGTCAACTATGGTATTTAAATGTATTTTATCAGAAATGAATCAATTATGTCAACGTGCGATAAAAAAATTATCAGCGGAATCAGATTGGTAAGATAAGGTAAGTAAATATAATGTGTGGTAAATTTATCATGTTGATAAGCAAAATGTATGATGATAGGGTTTGGATTTTATCAACAATTTTCATTACCTCTGATCCCACATTCTTTCCTCCATTTCAATGCTTCATGTAATCTGTCTGCAGCCTCAGATATAGGCTCTGTTTTCCTAATGAACTGTTGCACATACAAATCATTACTTTTTATATTGTCAATATCTCTTTGATCATACAACTTCTTCTCAACAAAATCTGACACTACAAAAAAGAATGACTGACCAATTGAATATGCAGTTACACCATTGTCCCAGATTAGAGGGAGGGTTGAGCCACATTCTTTATGTGAGGTGTTTCATGAGCAACACAATGAGTGCCACATATGGAGCAGTATCTGCTTACCCTTCTGGAGCACCTTATATCAGTTTTTGGTGGCTGTGGGGTCTGTGTTGCTCAGTCTTTCCATGGTGTGTGACTGTTTGTCTGACAGTCTTTTTCTATTTCATGTATTTAGGCCATGGGATTGTCAGTTTTTTTTTTTACTTATATTTTATAAGTTTGAATATCCCTTTGGTATCTTTTGATTCTCTGTTTTGTGCCTGTCCCACGCAGGAGCCTTTAGTTTAGTATATGTCATTTATTCATGTCTGTCATATTTGTTTTTCCATATTGTTTTGTTATAAATCAGGTCATTAGCTTTCTTCTTTGAACACGTTGAAATTGAATGTTTCACATTTTTCATGCTAGGTTTTTTTTTACAGATGACTATATTAAGTTAGGGTTTTTCTCATTGTTGAAGGTCTTTCCATAGATAATTTCTTACATTCACTTCAAATAGTTGTTCCATTGGCATCATACCAAATCTCTTTAATTTAACTGTACAATGTATCTTATGTCATGTATGTGGAAAGAAAATGTTTGAATTTCGTCAATTGTTATGGTTTTCTTTGTGTATATCATTTCTTTTTATGTTTTTTTTTGGCAAATTTTTATCAAGTGTGTAACTGCAAATTAAAGCACTTGTAAAGTCAAATTTGTTGTAAGATTCTGCATAAAAATGCTGGTTCAACTCTGATTGGCTTTGAATTTACTGGGAAATAGAACTTTGTTACTAATAAGTTGCTTCCCTTTGTTTTTTTTTCTGATTTGAAACAGCTGGCAATGGAAGAAATTAAATCATGACAATGTAACTTAGTAAATTTACTCACCACTGTATTTGGCATGAAAAGCTACTCTCAATTTGTCAGCTTCATTCTCTATGGCCTACAAATAAATTGAATATCAAATTTAGAATGGAAATATATATAAACAATATATGCTGGTAAGGGGAGGGTTTAACTCATCTCTTTCTTAATACAAATGTAATAGGTCTGTCACAACTCTTGAGCCTGTAACTTGAAAGTCAGTGAATCAGAATGTCATTTGTTACTATACATCATATTTGCTCTTACGCATTAACTGCTGAGTGCTTAGGGTAGAAGCAGAAAAGACTAATTGTGAAGTCTGTGGTTTGACTGACATTCCTGCCCCACTCCAATGCTCCGGGTAACAAACTAACATGTTCCTGTTAATCAGTTAATTATATCTTCTGCCAATCAAGCATACCTCCAGGAACCCCACTTTTCTCACCATTTCTTTCTGGAGTGTCCCTGCTATGAATACGAACAAGAAGATATGTTACACCAAATATCCAAAGAGGTCTGGCATGTCTGGGTCAGAAACCTGAATTTAGCTACTACATTGTATGCTAACAAGACTGGACGGCGAGAACACAGAAGAAACAAAAGCCAAACTACAAACAGTGGCACATTACATTGACCATGTTGACGGAACAGGCAGATTTAATACTGCTGTTCCTCAATACCAATCTTAACCAGCGCATACCATCTTAAACATGTTAAAGCGCAGGGAAGAAAATATGTCAAGAAAAACTGCACATTGGGACAATACGTGCCAACAGGCCTTAAGATTGAGGATTCTCTTTTAACAATTATGTTCAATAATCGGTACCATTTATTGTGTAAATCTAACCCCAGACCACTAAGGTGTAAATTTTATTGTAAATTTTGACAAATTATAGTCAATACACTCTGAACAGTTTTTTATGTGACACGTCACACAGAAATAATAGGCTTTATGTTTGGATCTCCTGTAGTTGGTGATCGCAATACTGGTATACCAGTATTGTCCACAATACTGGTATAAAAATTTTGTACCAGTATTGTATTCCAGTATTGTACCAGTATTGTGCTTTTTTTAAATAAACAATATAGGTAATTAATCTTTTGTTAAAGGTGTCACATATATGCATAATGAAATTAACATATGACATGACAATTTTATTAGGAATGATTGTGTTTAACTGATGATGCCATAGACATGATAGATGGTACACTGTGATTGTCATCAAATAAAGTTTTAAATCTTTTGATGTTTTTTTCTGAACCTTTCTGTCTCAGCATCGGCGCAAATGAAAAAATGAAATCGGCGCAAATGAAAGAATCAAAATATTAATCAAAGCACTGTAAGCGCTGAAGGCAGTTAACCAAAAACCAAGGCAACCGTAATTATGAAAACTGTGGCAATGTTGCCTCAACATTAAACATTCATATATAGTAAACTCATGTTTATCTAATGATTTATTTATTAAGGCAAATAATTTATATGTTATCAAGGTTTCAAAAGCAATGCATATATCAATGTATATTTTTTATGGTGAGTCTGCAGTGGTACAAGTTCCCAATGATTGCAGTTGTTCTACTTGGTAGTTAACCTTGTTTTTATTTGACTGCTAGAAGTTCAATTTGACGTAGTATGAACATGTAATAGTATGAATGGACTGGTTTCCCTGGAAAGAAAACTGAGTGTGTTCTATAGTACAAAAGTTATGAGACACGAATCAGACAAATGTTCACTACAACAGGGATTAAAGATGAGGTCTGACTGACTTGCCCATAGTAAATGTAAATGATTTGTTATTTTGTCCCATACATATGAATATATATAATTTAGGGGTGGGGATCTCAACGGTTTTCAAGTTCTCAAACAGGTAGGGGTAGGCAGAGGATTTAGGGGGCAGGGGGCCTGGACCCCCCTTTTTGGGAAAAAATTTGGTTGCTTATATAGGGAATCACTGAAGCGTGACTGGAGCGGCCCCACTTATGAAAATTTCTGGATCCGCCACTGGGGGTAGGGTGACCCTAGGGACTTCCCCTACATTTCATTTTATTTGTTATATTGTCCCATACATGAATATATATGGTTTTGGGGTGGGGATCTCATTGGTTTCCAAGTTCTCAAACAGGAAGGGTAGGGTGACCCAAGGGACTCCCCCTATATTTCATTTAATTAGTTATATTGATCCATACATGAATATATATTGTTTTGGTGTGGGATCTCGACCGTTTCCAAGTTCTCAAACAGGAGGGTTGGGATGACCACAGGGACTTCCCTTATATTTCCTTTGATTTGTTATATTGTCCCATACATGAGTATATTTGGTTTAGGGGTAAGGATCTTGACCATTTCCAAGTTCTCAAACAGGAGGGTGAACAGTGACCTCAGGGACTCCCCCTATCTTTCATCTGATTTGTTATACTGTCCCATACATGAATATATATGGTTTAGGGATGGGGATCTCGACCATTTTTAAATTCTAAAACAGGAGCAGTGGGGTGAACCCTAGCGACTCTTCCTATATTTCATTTGATTTTTCATATTGTCACAAACATGAATATATATGGTTAAGGGGTGTGGATCTCGACCGTTTCCAAGTTCTCAAACAGGAGGGGGTGGGGTAACTCCAGGGACTCCCCCTATATTTCATTTTTTATTTATTATATTGTCCTATACTTGAATATATGCAGGGGCGGATTCGGACGGGGGAGAGTTGCGGGCTTGCACCCCCTTAAATTTGCAAAGCATGGGTTGTTCTCAGCTTAATAAAGAAAATTCCGATAATTTACCTCAATTTTTTTTTAGCCTCGCTCTGCTCTGCGAAAATTTAAGTTTGCGCCCCTCCTAACCTAAAATCCTGGATCTGCCCCTCATATGGTTTAGGGGTGGGGAGCTCGACCGTTTCCAAGTTATCAAACAGGAGGGGGTAGAGTGGCCCAAAGAATGCCACCTATATATCATAAGATTTACTTACATTAAGGTATATATAATATAGTTGCATTGTTTGTGAAAATAAAGAATGAAACTTTCAGCTACTTTAATTGACCCTTCAAAATTGAGAAAAAACAAATAACCCCTCGAAATTGCAGTAATATGTTTACACTTTAAAAGCATCTCACATGCATTATCATCATTTATCATTTATAAAGAAAATTTAGACTGTGACCATGAACATGTATATTGTTAGATATACTGTTCCCAGCTGTTACGTTGTATTGGATTTTTAAATTAAAATTTATCAAAAAGTAATTTTTAGTTTCTGAATAAAGTATTTTTCTGCTTTTCCTTTCTTTTACATATATCTTTTGGTTTACAATACTAGTGTTTATATTCATTTACCATGCATAGATGTATTTTTTCACCTGCTTGGATTTATTTTGTAAATGATCCTCAAACCCGGAATTACCCTTATCCGCTTCCGGAATTGGATCCGATTTTGTAAAATTTTGTCTTCACGGCCGCCATTGTTATGTGTTTACAATGTTGTTTTTGTCAATCAGATACGATTTTACTCGAATTTATACAATATTTGTCGGCGATTTTCTGTATAAAGCTAGCGGTTGAACAAAATGAACATCGCTGTCATGAATAATAATGATAAAAATAAGTTTTTAGCTCGTTTAATTGGAGACTTTGGTGAACATGGTGAAAAGGTTTGCAAAGTAATTTCTTATTTTCTTTTAAATGTAAGGCGACTACGTCGGGCGTAGCTAGAAACCAACTATCCTAGTCGAAATTCCGCGTGCAAAAGTGGAAGGTCTCGGACCACCGCTAATTTGCACACCTGCCTCCAAATTGAAAAGCTACGAAAATTTCTTTTGCTAATTTGAAATTGCCGCCAACAGCATGAACAGTTTACCCTTCTATCGATAAGTGTCATGCCAAAAAATGACTTACGTGTCCCCGTCTTTCCACCAACAATACAGTAAGGTCCACATTTAATGGTCGCACATTTTCTCTAAATTTTGAAACTGATATTACTTGAAAAACAAACAGTATAATTTATTTACTCACATGAAACAAACCGGGATGCGGTATTCAGTACGTAGGTGAAACTGGGCGATATTTATCTAAACGCACGCAAGAACACCTGTATCGTTTTAAAAGACCCAATAAATTCAAAAGTATCATTTATCAACATCTTAAGAAGCACAGTCATCCTATTAAATATTTAACAGTTCAACCTTTAGAAGTAGTAAATAAGCAGCCTGGTGAATCTCATTCCAAGTTTGTACGATCACGAAAAATAAATGAATTAAATTGGATTAAAAAATTACAGACAGTCTACCCTCTCGGTCTTAATGATAATATCATGGGAATTGGCAATATATCAAGAACCGATTCTGTTAACATTTTGGATATAGTTTCTAAAACTGTTCGTAAAAATCGTTCTCATGGACGCAGAAAAAATCGCAATCAAAGAAAATTTCGGACCAACCATACAAATATTTCGGACCTAATTTCCATTTCAAAAAACAACGGCAGACATTATCTGTTAACCAAGCTTTGTTCTTTACCTATAAATAAATTAAATAAAATTTTAGAGGATTGCAACACAATTTCATATTACAGTCCTAAGTATGAAATTGTCCAAATTATAATGGCATATTGTTATTCTAAACTGTTTCCAAAAATTGATCGCCCTGAAGATCATAAAAAACATTTTATTAAAATAAAGTATGTCAATAAAGGTTTTGATTTTGTAAATATTGCCGGTATTTTTAACGACCATTCTGTTAAAGACCAAATTCCTGGATATTTTGATAATACTGAACTCCCTCTCATTTGTTATATTTACAAGAAATCTACCCGAAAATATGTGTTTAATTATAACCAATTGTGTAAAGATGTAAATATCACTGAAAATACACCTATGTCGTGTAATTGCAGTAATTCAGAATACACCTATGGACCAATTTCCCATGTTATAACAGGAGACCTTAACATCGTTCGCGACCGAGAGTTAAAATCATTTCTCAGTAAAGGACCTAAATATCGTCCCCCGTCAACTATTAACTGGAATGAGTGTCGTAATATCATCAACGACTCACTCCGTGCCTACTGTTTGAAACGGGTAAAACGGGAAAAAGCTGACAAAAAATCTCTGGACTCTTTTTTTAATTCAGTAATGAAGATAGTTGATATTCGAATACAACATTTTAAAGAACATTTTACCCTCAACAAAAACTATAAAAACCCTATTTCGCGTATCAAAAATAAACTAACAGAACTAGCCAAGGAATTTGTTTTTGTCCCGGCTGATAAAGCTGCTAATAATATCATTATTGTTTGACGTAAATTTTATATAGAGGTTCTGCAAAAGGAAATCACGAATTCACCAACATTCCAACTGACTTCATTTTCAGAAAACGACATCTGTAACAAACATAAACTTTTAGCTACTTCTTTACAAGCAGAACCAAACACAATGAAAGTCCCAACTATGTACTGGCTTCCGAAGCTGCACAAAAAACCTTACAAATATAGATTTATTTCATCTTCTAGCCATTGTTCAACTACTAAATTGTCTGTTTTACTTACTAGTACACTTGGTACAATAAAAAACCTGATAATAAATTGTTCAAATAAGGCCTTTGAAAATAGTGGAATTAATTACTTTTGGAGTGTCAAAAACTCGTTGGAAGTACTTGATAAATTGCATGCATATATTGGTGATTTTGAATCTGTTCAAAGTTTTGATTTTTCTACCCTATATACCACTTTTAGTGCGGTGACAGAAGTGTAAAAAGTCGTCTAGATCGCGAGTTTAATCTCCCCAAATAACACACGGCTAAAAATGGTCTTAACTTAAAGACAAATATGTCTTCTTTAGTTTTTGCCCTGTCGTCAGAATTTCGTACGGTCACATTTTTCTAAAAAGTCGTTTTAATGACTAGTAGTATATTGGAGAGTTTCAACCCCCCTTTTTCAAATTGACAAAATGTGTATGTTTTCTCACATTTAATTGAAATAGTTTTTCCTGAAGCCATTTTTATATGTCAAAATATTCTATTTAGTATTTTATTTTCTTCTAATCTATAAAATTTGCGAAGTTTGGACTGTTTAAAATTGAGGTAATTTTAATTGCAAATTCAGACACAAACTTTGGTTTCTTCTTCATAGCAGTAATAAAAATTATCCCATGATATTTTAAGCATATAGTATTTCATAAAACTAATAAGTGATAAAATTTTCGGAACCAAAATATGAAAAAAACCTCAAGAAATCAATGGAAAAAGAATGGACTAAAAACTTCAACTTCAACACGGAACTTAATCACTTGCCTTCCGTCACATTTTGTGTATTAGTCAATAATTTGCTCTCAACTGATAGATGGAATTACTACCTTTTTCGCTATTATATACACATATTTTCAATTAAAGTGCACATATATGCCACATACTTTGTTTGTATATGTTTATATTCTATGTTTTTTTGTTACAAAACATCAAATATACTTGTCAGAAAAGTCTTATTGTAAAATCAAAATAATTGACGGATAGTTTCAGTAAATATTCCGTGATATGTGAAGTCCGTTGCAACTTGCTCCAATAAGTCCAAAAGAAAAGAATAAAGTCGTTCAATTTTATGCAGTGCTTAATATGCAAAAAAAAAAAACTCGACTGGAATTTTGAGTCAATTTTACCATATAGGGAAGTCGATTTTTGTATCTGCATCGAAAAAAAGATTGGATGAGGTGAACATGTTTCATGAAAAGGCACTTGTTTCTGTCAATATGGGTTTACTATCCATACCCGTACGAAAAATCACCCGTACGGATATGGATAGCAAACACCATATTGACAGAAACAAGTGCCTATGATTTCATGCGATAGCTGTTAATTCGAAGAACTCCGTGCAGGCAGTTTACCATCGTTCATGCTACAAAAGTTACAAAAGTTAACATATTTGTGCCCCCTTTTAGAGCTAGGAAGCTTCTTATCTGATATTTAATGACGACATACAATTATCAGACTGTTGTCCCACAGTTTCGAGTATTTGTATGCGTTCTAGAATGCAGTCGTTCAACTGGAGCGCTTGTACATTTTGTTGCAACAAAACATTTTAGAAATATCAAAAACACTACGCAAATTTGAATCAGATGAGCGTATGAAGAATGTTTTATCCTTGTCAGACAAAGTTAAAATTGAAATAGTTTTTCCGTCCATCTTTTAAACTTCAAGCACTCTGTCATTTTGGTTGCATTACAAATCATTTGCTAAAAACGAGAAAAGACCCCAAAAAAATCCAAACCCGTGGAAGCAGATATCTCAGATCACGATACTGCTTTTACTAATTTTATTTTGGCTATTGACAACGATTTAATGGTCATTCCTCGTGACACCGTTACTTGATAAATACAGATCTACTCTAATTTAAAATATTCTACTTTTAACATGCGTTCTAAACTTATTGATTTCTATAGAAATTCAGTTGTCAAACAACAAGTTCAAGGCAAATATAACATAATATATAGTAGCAAAATAACTATTTGAGATGCAATATCAGCTGCTAGGCAATTGAAAACTGACCTCAAAATCTCAATGTCAACGGTAATAGACACACATAACGGACATATATTTCCTTCCGCTGCAAGTATACTTAGAAAAGACATCGAAACTCTAAAGAAGAATACCCAACTTCGGATGAATTGTCTCTTCCTTCTTCAATTCAGTCAATGCCTGCGTATTTATTGCAATTTATTTTATAGTTACTCGATGAAACTGCATACAGCCAAGACTATTCTCAGGAAATGGCACCAGAGAAATTGCGTAAATGCTAAGAAATTGTTAAGTCAATCGTGTGTGTGGCCAATTTTGTTTTACTCTTTTTTATTTAGGATTGGCTTTACAAATGTACCATGAGTTTAGTTCAAAACACCTTGTTGAAACATTGAATGCCAATGGACGTTATGCTTCTTAAAGTAAAGTGCGACGCTATCTAATGTATTGCAAACCATGAAATTGAGCGAATTCAAGATAGTGTGTTCATCTCGTATAATGTTTCCTCAGCATCTTTACAGACACGCATATGGATGTCATCACACCTTCCTAAACCCCCTTTTAGATCTCTGTTAAATCTTGGATGAATTGATAGGGATGGTTTGAAGCTGGTATTTTTTTAGGAACAAATGTCTTCGGACTTCCTACAATACCTTGTCTATACTTGTAAAGAAAAACTCAAAATAACGTGTTTGCTGTGAGCAGAACCTTCCATGTGCAGACATGTGGCCATGAGTGAAATGAGTAGAAATATTAAAACATGTCTTGTGACGGTTTATGAAAATGAAGATGATGAAGATAACGGTTGATTTGGTATAAAGCTTGTTGCACTGGTATACCCAGATTAGGGTAGTGTTGGTGCGCCCTTAAAAAAAGTTTAACCCGGCCACTTTCTGTATACATGTGTCAGTTTCAAGTCACGAGATGGTAATGCAGTGTTTGTCGTTTGTTTCTATTTGTTTCTTATTCATTTTGTACATTAATCGGGCCGTTAGATTTTTCGTTTGTTTTACATTATTTGTTTCGGGAATTGAAGACTATGCAGTATGAATTCAATTTTTTACTCATTGTTGAAACCCGTACGGGACCTATAATTGTAAGTTAATTTATGTCTCATTTGCAATCATATCACATCTTCTTTTTTTATATGGAATACTTTTGAAGTTTCTGGTACGTTGCAAGGAAAAAAGGGGGATATATAGGTACAAAACCTATAATGTAATAGATTTTAACCAGAGTAAAATACACAACAACAGATAATACTATGGAAGCAGTAATAATTGTGAAAAAAAAACAAAAGCAACGAGTAGTCTTTAAAAAAAAATAAAGTATCCGCAAATTCAATTTGAGGTCATATTTGACTGTAGTGTTCTATTGCTTTGGTTTCATACCTCACCCAATATGATGGTTTAAAAAATAATTTTAAAGTATTGTCCTGCATGACACTTGATGTTTACCTGAATTTGAAATTTGTCATAAGGTTAAGGTGCTCTAAACATTTTATAGGTTGAAAACTTGATTTTTGAAGTTTTGTTTATAAAACGTCGTTTTATGCATTTTTTTGATAAAAAAATCTCAATGATTAAGGTTTATGTATAATAACAAACATTACTAAAGCCAAAACAATATCATTTTTATTTAGGTAGAGTTTAGAAATATAAAAAAATGTCAAAATTGAAACCCTCCCAAATTTTCACAGATTTTTACATATGACCTTTGACCTCAATTTTAAAAAAATGTGACCATATCAAGTCTTGACGACAGGCATATTATTACACGATTTCCTCTTTCCAATGATATATTATATAGGTGTGTGTTCGGTGGGGAGATTAAATTAAAAAAAATCTGCCTTCAGTCACCGCACTATTTGCCTCATATTCTTATTAAGAAAAAATTCACATCCCTAATTAACTGGGCATTTAAAAAGTCGGAATGCGAGTACATATGTTCAAACTCTTTTAGATCATTTTTTAGTAGCAATAAACAAAAGAACTATGTCAATTGGACATGCTTTGATACTATTTATGCACTTGAATTTTTACTTGATAACATTTTTGTTCGCTTTGGAGATTCCGTATATCGTCAAGTTATTGGAATTCCAATGGGGACTAACTGTGCACCACTTATTGCGGACCTGTTTTTGTATTGTTATGAGTTACAATTTATGACTAAAATTAGCAAAGACCCATCAAAACAACATTTGATACAAAAATTTAACAATTCTTTTAGATATTTGGATGATATATTGGCTCTAAATAATGACGACTTCAGTATGTATACTAAAGAAATTTATCCTGTAGAACTTACTTTAAATAAAGCTAATGATAACAACAACCACTGCCCTTTCCTCGATCTTGATATCTATATCATAAACGGGAAGCTTAATACAAAAATTTATGATAAAAGAGATGATTTTTCATTTCCTATTGTTAATTATCCATTTTTAGATGGTGACGTTCCCTTGTCACCATCTTATGGTGTTTATATATCTCAACTTGTGCGATTCGCTCGTGTATGTAACAATGTATTAGATTTTAGCGAGAGAAATTTATGTATTACTGAAAAATTATTACACCAGGGTTTTCGATATCACAAACTGGTCAAAACATTTACTAAATTTTATCACCGGTATAAGGAAATAATTCGTAAATATAACTCAACATGCAGACATCTTATACGTTCAGGTATTTCACATCCAAAATTTTATGGAAATATTCTTTATAAAGCACAAAAATGTCAGTATTCTCCTCAGAAACTAACAAAACCTTTAAATAGACTTATTAAAAGGGGATATAGTTACGATACTGTTGTCAGGTCATTAAAGATTGCATATCTTGGCTTTAACATTGATTCACTGATAGGGTCTTTGCATCGGAACTAAACACATTTATTTCTAAAAAAACAGTTGTTGGCATGACATGGGTTATGTTCTTCTCATATATTTTATGATAGTATGATACTAAACCCCTAACGGGAGGGATTGTACCTGATATTCATATGATGAAGACATAATCTTTCAATCAGTTTAATTGAGGTCTGGAGCTGGCATGTCAGTTAACTGCTAGTAGTCTGTTGTTATTTATGTATTATTGTCATTTTATTTATTTTCTTTTGTTACATCTTTTGACATCGGACTCGGACTTCTCTTGAACTGAATTTTAATGTGCGTATTGTTATTCTTTTACTTTTCTACATTGGCTAGAGGTATAGGGGGAGGGTTGAGATCTCATAAACATGTTTAACCCCGCCGCAATTTTGCGCCTGTCCCAAGTCAGGAGCCTCTGGCCTTTGTTAGTCTTGTATGATTTTAAATTTTAGTTTCTTGTGTATAATTCGGAGTTTAGTATGACGTCCATTATCACTGTACTATTATGCATATTTTAGGGGCCAGCTGAGGGACACCTACGGGTGCGGGAATTCTCGCTACATTGAAGACCCATTGGTTGCCTTCGGCTGTTGTTTGCTCTATGGTCGGGTGGTTGTCGCTTTGACATATTCACCATTTCCTTTCTCAATTTTAGTTGAATAATATAATAGACTACTGACGTAGTTGTACTACGTATTGATGACAAACAATATTCCTACGACTTTTGTCATTTGGGAAATCTAAACTGCTTGTCTTAAGACATTTTTGGCGATTAAATATTTCATACAATTGTTCTTTGACATCTTAGCTAAAAGCACAAGTCATAATGAACTACACAAGGATTTTTAATAAGCACTACTTCCTATGTGTAACTTTAAAACTTTTGAATAAATCGACGATCATTTAAGGTTTTTCTGGTCATTTTTTTTGTAATCCAGAATAAAAAGTATTAAAAAAGTGTTCAATTAGTTATATATAACATGGTAACAAGCTAGATAATAACAATGGCAAGTATTTCAGGATTTATTGGGTAGAACACAAATCTAGGGTGCTCGCATAATGCAGCTTAACTGCATAAAAATCGGCGCAAATGTCATACGCCCGTGAGACTATATCTCACTATACAAATCCTTGTCTCACTATACAAATCCTTGATATGAGTTAATTTCAATAATCCTTTGTTTATTTGTGCAAGTATAGTAATGACTTTTAACTGGTTGTTAATTGATTTCACAATTATCCAGTCTGCACCAAAAACTTTTTCAACTACTAGTCCGAAGACCAATATCCTGACATTTCTCTTATTGGTCCAAACAAATTTTGTCAAAAACTTACTAGTCTGAATGAAATTTTACTAGTCTGGGGCATCGGACTAGTGGCTAACCGTGCAGACTGTTATCCTCTATAATCTTTTTGAGTTCCATTTAATCTCCCTTTGATCTTCAATATAATCTAGTCAACAATACAACTACAATACTGGTATATCAGTAATGTACCAGTATTGCTGTTTTTTTTTATAAAAAGTAACAATACTGGTACAAAATTTTTATACGAGGGTGGTAAAGGGTTATTCTCATGCAACGTCTTCGGCATTTTTATTTCACGTATTTTCGTGTTTTAACGTGTTATTTCTCGTGTTCTCGTGTTTGGCTCGATTTACGTGCTTCGTGTTTCCCCTTATTTATTTTCCATGTTTCGTGTCAGTGCTCTTAATTTCTAGTGCAGGTCCCGAATTTGATTAAAAAGTCAGTATGTTATAATACCTTCTGAAACTTGTGTAAACTTATAGAAATTGATGTATATATTGTTATTATTCTAATTTTGCTTTTGCAATATGTATTAAGTCCATCAAATTGCTAGTCTATGAATTCAATTTTTTATCAAGTAAGATGCAAGTAGCGGACGCTAAAAGGTGACCGCAAGGTCTTCAATGTTCATTACTAATGGCTGCATGATCTACAAGAACGACTGGATATAACTTCTGGCACTTGTTTCCTTCATATTTACGATCTTATTTATCGTGCTTCGTTTTTCCCGATTTTTATTTTTCGTGCTACGTTTTTGCGATTTTTATTTCACGTGTTTCCGTGTTCAGTACCCCCCTTTACCACCCTCTTATACCAGTATTGTGGACAATACTGGTATACCAGTATTGTGATCACCAACTACAGGAGATCCTTATGTTTTTGATCATTTTATATTATAGGTTTCATATGTTTTTATTTAGCTTGATATCTGACTTTGTGAGATTCGCGTCATTTGTGTTATGAAATGACACTGATGGACCGTGGACTGATCAGTTGATAAGAAACATTGTTTATTATGCATTTCGTGGTGAATTATCACAGCATGATCGGCTTTTTTTCTCACAACCCTACAATTCTAAATGTTCTTTTCATTTTCCTACATAAATAGTTTTTTAAAAACATGAAACTATCATCATGCGAGGATTTTAAAATAAATATTTTTAAACCTTATCGCCATCCGCCATTGTTGTTGTCGTCTGCTGACCCAATCGTAACTACTCGGCCATTCTCGCTACGCAGTACAATAGCTTCGTGCAACCAGAAAGGCCGAGTTGTTCCGATTGCTGCTGACCTCCAGGGACGATAACTCTTGTTTACACGGATGTTAACTCGGCCCAGAGATAACTTGGACCGTCTGCAAAACAGACAACCAAAACTGAACTAATGAGAATGAGTCAACTGGGAACGTCCATAAAGTGAACTCGAACCTTTTATGATACAAATCCAGATAACAAAAATGGATTCATTTTTTTTTTTTATTTTCGACCCCCTCATTCTCTCAACCAAAATATGTTTTTCTTCAAAATTTAACATTATAACCGGGGGATTAGAGGGTGGTGAGCGCATATTCGCCATGGACACAAATTCGCCGTTTTGCATTTTTTTCTGTAAAATGTGTGTGCCTTTATCCAGTACTTGCCTAAATAGATGATAAAGTTTTGTTGTAATGTTTGAACAGTTGCTAGTCCTCTAGCCCATTTCCAAGGTTTTTCGCACTTATAAAGAAATACGCAGGTGTTTTAAAACAATTTCTTGCTATTATGTAAGATTTATATGGCAATTATGCGCAGTCTTACAGTAAATATTAGTGATAAAAATCGTATAGGAATGATCTTTTAAACTTATTTATGTAATTACAAACATTTGTTTTCATAATATACTAGGATGGTCATATCATAAATTGCGGCGAAAATGTGTCCACCATGATACACGAAAAACTTGATTTCCTCTTGAGTTTGTGTCCATTTTTAGAACAATTAACCAATGTTTAGAAGATAATTCCTTTACCAACCATTTTTTTCATAAAGTTAAATTTCTGAAACCTACATAAAAATTCCAAATATTTGAATGCAGGTCGAATGGAAGTGGGAAGGAACGAATTATGTGGCGAATATGGGTCACTCACTCTATAAGGTATGGTGAAAATCTCGATTCTGAATGTTTTTTTTTTGTCATCTGCTTGACCACACTATATTTTCATCAAACTAGGGGATCAGAATACATTTTCAGGAAAAAAAACATATCCCCTTTTTGAAATTAACTTGATGTTCGTTCCGTTACTGAATGAGTGCCTACGAAAAAGACAAGCTCGTACCGTAAATGAAGAAAATTTAGTCTTCGTCCTTTTATATGCAGTCACAACGCATACGTTAAAACCAATGCCTCGTGTAATGGTAGTACCAAACACAATTTCACTCACAAGTTATGTTAAGATGAGCGGCAAAAGGACCATTTTTTAAACGTCTTAATTTACATTTTTTTGGGACTCGGAAATTGATGATTTCATTTTCAGAATTCAGGTTCTCTATTTATATATCCGCGAAAATCAGAATACGGCCATAATTTTGCGGGAAATCGGGATGAATACCTCCTAGCACCTTTCAGAACAATTGAAAAATCTATTTGAGGGGTCCGTAGCTTGACCATGTTGCAAGTCTAATGCTTAAGTTCCATATATAATATTTATTTTGATGTCCATAAAACCAAAATGTTATACGGCGCCTTATTTGCGGTTTGATGTTTATAGCGAATTCTCATAGTTTGGTAACATTTTGTCTTGATGAATTTTATCAAACCAACTGGATTTGAATCAGACAAAGAGTATATAAACCTAATTTACATTTTCAATGGACCAAAAAAAAAAAAGACTCAAGATCTACACAATCATGTACAACGAGTGAACTGAGTACATGTATCTAGATAGTTGAGATGAGGAAAAATTATTCAATACTTGTAATTTGTATAACAAAAATGGATGACCATTTACATTGATACATTTATCATACTACCATCAATGATCAAAGGGATCAAATGTTACATTATACAGGTTTAATCTACTTGAAAAAATTATGAACAATTTGAATATTTTACACACTACGGACAAACTTAAATGCTATTATAGTTGCATACAAAATTCAAATTGGACACAGCATGTTTTAACCTTTACAATCACAAATTCCGATGCTTCGTATGCTTTAGAATTCATTTATACATCAGCGTTATCCATCAAATCGGACGGGAAAGGTTAGAACAGATATATTGTGGACATTCTATATTTAGACTAGACATAATCAATAAAGATTTGAAAGCGTCTACCTACATGTCAATTCCATTTTTGGTAGGACTATAAATCTATTATATGGACTAAATAAACAGGGTGTGATACGGGAAATGTACATTGCAAAAGATACGTAGGAGGGCATTCCTCGTGACACTAGAGAAACTGTCGTCTGCTTGAAAGTGGCAGCCATGGAAGCAGAAGAAGGTAGGGGAAAGATTTAAGTTGTTATAATTTTTCTGATGCTATATTCTGAGATTTGCTAAATCGATTTCAGCATCTAGAAGTTACAGAAATTGAATTAGCTAATGTAATTGTGTACAATAACAATCGATCATTGTCAAAATGCATCTAGATTTCATTCATTATAGAAATATTAATTATATCATATTTGATAATTTTGCAGGTATTGGAAAGAACAACTAAAACTCCGTTAGTTGATCTTTGAAATAAAAATGTGCGCAAAAAACTGAATATGCAAGTAAATCATTACAAATCTCGGCAGTATGGTATTATTTGTCTCAACAACCAATACATTTTACAGATACGTATAGTAAATAATTTGGCTATATGTGGAACTAAATTATTGAACATGCTAGCATACTTTTATACCAAAATCAGAATGCAATCTTTCTTTTTAATTCTATAGTTTAATGTCGCACAAGCCAGCGCTCTGTTCTCCAAAGTATTATTCTTTTTGGAGACTTATGATAAATCGATATTTTAAGAATTTCAGTCTGTGATGTAAGGGAATCCCCATTTCGTTTTTTAAATGCATGTTGCCATGTGTTTAAGAACGAAAGTTGGAAAAGATTTAAAAACTCATATTAATTTTTAGCGGTTACAATAGTTGTAATGAAAATTTTCATTTTTTCTATATTAAGCCACTGTTATTTTGATACTTTAAACATATTTAAATTATCAAAAGACTTAATGGAAATATCCCCTCCGAGTCTCGTCCTCTTCATGTTTACAAATAAGTGTATGTGCCGGTTTTTTTTTTTAAATTTTATTATCCTAAGACGATTAAACTGGGTTGTACATTTCAATGTAAACACTTATCTGAATTTTATCGTCTCGAGTACGTTTTATTGAAGGTTCATCTTCATGTTCTATAAATTTGTAAATAAATCGTAAAATTTAAAGTTAAAAGTCAACAATGATTAGAATTAAAAACACGAGCATGTGGTTGATTCAATACTATAATATCAAGAAATGCGAACTTAAGATGTAGTGCATTTTATCCCATTTATATATAGATATAGTTTGATTTAAATTTATTAAAAACGCATGGAATGTCAAGATATTTTTTTGGCGTCAGATGAAGTTTCGAAATATCTTCGTAAGCTATGAATTGCCTCAAACCATGTAACCATATATTTTTGTTTTATCGAATAATGGTACGCAAACGTTTGCCAATCATTATTTTTGCTAAGAACTGTGTGAAATTAATAAGATATATCCTTTCTGTAACATAAGGGTGGCGATTTACTTCTGTTCCTTTTTTAGCGGAATATACATGAGGATAAAGGTTTGTAATTGCGTCTGCTATTTTTAGGGATGATCATGAAATCATTTTTTCCCGGCTTTAACCTTATTTCTAAACTTTTTTTGCTATGGCGTTGTCAGTTTATTTTCGACTTATGAGTAATCAACTTTAATGTCCCTTTGGTATCATACGCCACTATTTGTTAATTATCATTGTTCAAGATCGCTTCTTTTTGAACTGTTCATAAACTTGCAAATGAAACTATTCAGAAGGGAAGAAAAATCGGCATTGGAGTGTAGAACTGGACGATTTCATAACAGCAGGATAATTAGACTCAGCAGTGTCGTTCGAATCAGTAAACTTATATATATTGTTATCCTTAAATAAATTGGAAACAATCTGTAGTTCAGTTGACATGTCTCCAAAAAGACTTATAAACCTGGGTATGATAAAGACAAAATATCAATTTGGCTAGCAGCTATATGTACTTGATTCGAGAAGGTTGGTTGGCAAAGCCTCTTTAACTTTTGAAACTGAAACCCCAAATGTTTGTTGTAGAGATAGTGATGACTGCGGCCAAGAGGAATGGTAGCGCAATCATGAGGTTGGAGAGAGTGAATCATAGTGAAATTGATTTCAAGAAAGTGCATCACGTTGCTGGTGGCCCGTATAAAGGAATTCTCATTAATAAGGCAGCCACTGGTAAATATTATATTGTATATACTTATTTGTTTCCTGTTTCCTGCCAAAAAGAGGGATATGTGTGTACAATGTAGGTAGTTAGATCATTTTTTTCAGATAGTGTGTTTTCTGTTGCTCTACCTACTCTAAATTTGAATGTCTACCTCTGATACATGCTATGAACTTTTCTGGTTATGAACCGTTAAACACAAGAACTAGTTTGACCTTAACATACTACATATGATCACTTTTGTAAATAGCAACAACACATGACCTCAGATCACGATGGCATGTGCATGTATTAAACAGTAAAGTCACTTGTGGTTTGGGTTGTACCTTGTTTCGAGCTTTGTCAATGGGTATCTGTTATCTTAACGTTATGTTGTAAGGCCCCACCTACGATAGTAGTAGGGGCATTATGTTTGTCTGTGTGTCCGTTCGTTCTTCCGTCTGTCTGTCCCGCTTCAGGTTAAAAGTGTTTTGTTAAGGTAGTTTTTGATGAAGTTGAAGTCCAATCAACTTAAAACTTAGTACACATGTTCCCTATGATATGATCTTTCAAATTTAATGCCAAATTAGAGTTTGGGTATCCGTGTACTATAGACACTTTCTTGTTTTGTATAACGTGATGATAGGATTTAATCACATAATCATTGATTATTTTTTAATAAAAGATAATCAAATAATCAAATATCATGAAATATCTGGTCTGGTATTCAAATAATCGCTATAAAAACGGTCAAGTAATCAGATAATCAATTACCCCACGAGGAGTCTCGAAGAGTAGGAAATTTGGGCTGCCACTGGAAGTTGAGGGCATGTTGGAACGGACCGACACCTTTTTTCATTATTCCATCTACGGCACTGATCTACGGACCCCTCAAAGAGTTTTGTTTGAGGTCACATTGATTTGAAAACTTTGTTCCCGTGTGCAATATACAATGAACTGAATCACAGTTCACTGAACAAGAACTTTTGATTAACGTATTGGTTTACATCCGATTGCATTGAGTGTGAATGTAAAAGTAATATCTGTGGTTAGCTTGCTTGTTAGCTGAACGGTGAAGTCATTATTATGTTAGATAAACAACCCTCCTACTAGAGTATACTAGTCTAAGAAACCTAGCGATTAGCATACTTCGAAGGGAGCGTAGTATACCTTACCTAATAATGATGTCACAGTTCAGCTAGCAAACACGCTAACAAAAGATATTACCTTTACATACACACTCAATGCAATCGGCTGTAAGACGGGTTGGTTTCATGTAGTTTATGGTCAGTGGTCACATCAATCTGGATATTATACACCTGCATGTATTTTTGTAATAAACAGTTTAAAATACACGTATAAAAAGTGTGACAGATCTAGAGTGACTAGTTCTTGTTGTATGCACCATGTTAAAATATGTAGATAGATACAGCAATCATATCGGACTTTAACAGACCTTTATATAAAGATCCAATAAACAAATATATGGGACACTATAATTTGGATAGTTATTAAATACTCAATATTTATAAATTTTACATCTTGGACTGGTTAAGTTATAGTAAAGTCGTAGGAAGATAGAAAAAATATCAAAAACCATTCTAAGACTTCCTGCTTAGCAACAAAAAAATTAATCGTTTAAAGTACTACCAAAAAGAAACCAATTAAATCTATATGTGACATTGCACAAATATGTGTACACGAAGGTTCACGTTATTTAAAAGATTTTATGCAAAATCAATGTCAAAAACTAAGCGAAATGTTAAAAGATTAAGATAAATTTGAGACAACACCCACACAACGTATTCGACACCTAAATACTGCAAGCTTTAAACTATAGTAAATAGTATTTACATAGTAAGCCGGTCAAACGCATCGAATATATTATGTTTTTTCAAGTATGATACTTTTCACTATAAATGTTCGTTGCCTTGTACGGGATGTTATTCAATTTGGACTTTTAAACGTCTTTTGACGAGGGATTTATAGAATACTTATTAGCGGAATCAAAAGAATAAAGAAAAAATGCATGGACCAAATAAAGAGATGCAAAAACATACAAAGAGAAGAACATCATTTGAAAAACAATTAAAAGAAGAATACAAAAAGGAAGACGTACTCCCCTCCCCAATCCAGACCCTCATGTAGAATGCATATATCGACCGGTTTGAAGTAGAACTTTATCTTTTGAGTGGGAAGAATGGCATGCTTACTGTGGGTCGAACATACTCTAAATTACAATCCAAGGATTATGTATGGCTGCATGATGCAATGTTTTATTTGTACACATTTAATTTTATCGTAAAAATATTCAGTCAGACCTTGTTCTGTTGACTGCTCTAGTCCCAGACAGTCAGACATGTCTCCGAAAGAAGTTTAGTAAAGTAGGATAGATCTTTTAGTTAAATTGCTAGGATGAAATTTGAAAAAAAGGCAGGACAGGAGTTTTGAGTAAAAAAAAAGGCAGGATGTGACACTTGCAAAAAAAAAAGTCAGGACGACAATTTAGGTAAAAAAAAGTCAGGATAAACTAAAAAACAAAAAAAGGCAGGACCGAATAGAGTGAAAAATAAAAAGGCAGGACAGAGATTACAGCTAAAAAAAATGCATGACAAAATTTTTCATCCTAGCCACCCCCCCCCCCCATAAAAATCAAATGGTAGCTCCCTTATATTATACCCACTTCCTTTCTGAAACACCTTTTTTTCCCTAAAAAAATTAGAGAGTCAACAATCTTTTAAATAACATGCTCCCTTAACAAAATATACGATATACTATCACTTAACATGCTCCTGTTACAAATATACGATATATGCTATGGCTATATATATATATATATAACACATAAGTTTGGTGTGCGTAAACCATTTAACTTGGTCTAATCTGCTCAGTGGTATGAGATCTTAGAAGATGCGTTATGAGTTCCAATGAGACACGTATCCATCCAAATCACTTTTCGTAAACGTAAACCATTACAAGCTAAAGTACGGCCTTTACCTTCAATACGGAGCCTTAGATCACACAGAACAGCAAGCAATAAAGGGCCCCAAAAATGACTATTGTAAAACCATTTAAACAGAAAAAATTAACAAATGATCTAATCTATAAAAAAAAAACCAACAAGAAAGGAGAAACACCTATGAACCACAACAACAAGCGACAACCATTGAACATCAGGTTCCGGACCTACAAGACAGTGCAAACAAATGCAGCGGGTTTAAACGTTTTAATAGGCGCCAACCTTCACCATAACCTGAAAAATAGTGTAACATCACAACAAAGAAAGATAGAACATTAAATTTTACAATACACATTTTGTTCCCTTCTGATAACATCATGGGTTACACATTCCATTGCAAAAAATGTATCTGATTCTTGTAGGCGTATTTTGATAAAATAAAATATTTTATCATGCTTATATTATTTCATTTTGCACGAAAGATTAAATAGCAAATATGTACATAGTGAGATGTTCTCATTTATGTAAATAATGTTCAAGTACCGACCATTCATCTTTTGTGGCGACAAACGCAGTTTTTTTTTCTGGAGAAAAATGTATTTTTTAACCTATATCCAATGATGCTATTTTTTTCAAATAACTTGCATACAGGTTCTATCCAGTTGTGTTTTAAATGAATCTTTTAACTTTTGTACTATAGTGAAAAGGACATAAGAAACCAGTTTTCTATAGCACATTTTTGTTATCAAAAATTTAGAATCAAACAATTTACTGCACAACTGCTCCCTCACACACAATACTTAGTGTGGATGCACAAAAGAGTTACTCTTTTCTTACACCAAAGACAGACTTAAGTCAAATACACTTAGTCTAGTACGTGAATTTATAAAATATCAACTTTTCTCATTTTGCATGACAAATCAATAAAGGCTGCTCAAGTTTTAACTATTTAGGAGACCAGGTTATTTTAATAAATCAGAATTAAAAAGCAATTTAGATAAAGTTATTTATTGCAATCTAATATTTATCTAAAAACTCTACATTTATCAAACATGTCAAACTTATCAGTGATTTCGTAAAAAAAAAATTTCGGCATTTAACCGCATTTGTTTGAATCCATTAATGTATAATATATATGTATACTGTATTTTTAACATCATAGCATTTAATAAAAACAAATGAGGGTTAAGCATTAAAATAAAGATTTGTTATTGTCCTTCTCGCCCTAATGCACAAGGAAGTGGAAATAGTGAAAGTGGATAAAGGGCCTCACTTCTATATTATATATATATATTAGCCCAATAGTCTTCATGCTTTATATTTGAAAACCACGCTATGTTGAAGTTCTATACTTTACTCTGTACTTTTTGCTCATTCTCCTTTCTGTATACCCCACCTAGACCTTAATGCATGTACTTATTTACGTTACCATAAGACGGGTTTTCAGTTGGGGTCTCTCGAGCAAGCATACTAGCCATTAGTTATGTTTTTTTATGAGTTTACCTAGATTCGGAAATATTTCCTGTTGACTGAAAGATGTAAAATCTACAAAATTCTTAGGTTTGTTCGTTTTTATTACAGTACTATTCAATCTGACATTATCAGACTTAAATATTTGGTTTAGTACACCATTGGTGAACAATTTTGATTGAGTGATACATCTTAACGTCTGGTGAGAAATAAATCTAAATTTTGAATTGTACACAAAATTAACATCCATATGTATATAACACTGTCAGGATGCAAGATTTCATCCAAACAAACATTCCCACTAAACATAAGATTTTTGGCGGTCGATTTTCTTCTGCATGTCATCGTCTTTAAGACTCGAATGTTAGAGAAATATGCAAATCTACTTGAAGAAGAAAAATTGGATTTATTATGGATAGTTTATAACACTGATAAGAAGATTTTGTATGATTGCCAATAAGACAGCTTCCTACACAAATATCAAACGACATGAAGGTGAATTATTTAGAGTCACCGATATATCTTCAACAATGATTAAAACTTTATTTCCTCGTGCTATACAACATTCTAGTAACACGTTATTTGCAGTGAAATGCATTACGCTTTATACATGTTATATATTATGTAATTTTTTTTTGCATCAATTACGTGGAGATTTTCGAAAGCTTTTAAGTCCACAATCCTATAGCACTGCCCTTGGTACATGTTGCAGCTAAGCAACCAAATATTTGCATAAATAGTATATATACAAATAGATAAATTACAGACAAAAGTAAAATAATAACAAGTAGATGCAGGAAATTTGCTAAATGTGAAGGGTCATATTTGTTTAATGCATATTGCCCTTCCTTTGGGGATCTTAATTAAAAAATCATACATCTTATCCATAATAATCGTATTTTACTTATCGATATATCTAGACAGTAACATATTGTTTAGTGGATGAATGTCTAATTTGTTACTCTTGTAATAATAGCCTTGTTTTCGTTTATTATTCAAGAGCGCTAATGGTTTTCCAGCATCTTACAATTAAGCTGGAATTCATTAATATTTTACTATTGGTTAATTTTGTCCAATATACGTTCTCTGATTTATGCGCTACAATCAGTTCTGTAAAAGTCTTTTATCACTGACTTTCGTTTTTCCTTTTAACTGAATAGTGGGTTAATGTTTAGAAATATTATTACCTGAAGTTTTAACTCCCACTGACACTGTAAAACTCATCCGAAAAAGAGTATCTATTAAACTTGGCTGTGCGGGATGTTTAAAAACTCATGGTACGGTTGGGATTCTATAGATTGCAACTGAAAGAAGATAGAGTAAAAAGTAGTATTTTAACAGGATATTTGGGCGATTAGGGAAAAAACAATTCAGAAAAAGATGCGAAATTTTGTATAGAAAAAAACAGTCTGCTTTACTCCAATTTACTTGCCATATAGTATACATAAGGTCCTAAAAAGAATACGTTTGATTGTCCTAACCCTACCTACCCAAAAAATACCTGGCTTCTCAAGATCTTTAGTCGTTCTCATGCGAACAAGTATTTTTTTAATGGAATTTAATGGGATGAAGACAAAACAACATCTGACACTTCATTTTGTTTTGCCGAATTAAAAAAGATAATGCCTACCTACCTACCCACTGTATCAACCTTCGGGTAGGGTTTGGGCAACACTATTCATCATAGGTAACAAATGGAAGAAACACAATAAACTTGTTTATGTTATGAGCTTGATTTCAGAAGATTCGCATGTATCATACTAGTATACATGTACATAATCAGGGAAATTTTCATAGATTTTTTATGACTGGCTTACGACAGTAGCAATGTAGTATGCTTCCCAATAGGCATCCTCTCGTTTGTTCATGCATCCACCCATCACGCTGACATTTTGCGCTAGGGCAGATGACCATAAAAGTGTGATAACATCAGCTCGAGCTAGGTACAGATTTTTATGATAATGTGAACACTTTAGAACATACAAATTAAATTTAGTACCCAGATGTCAGGAACATGGAAATATGATAGTACGAGCGGGACATTGTGCCCTATACTGTTGGATACCAATTTTCGTGGATTTCGTGAGTACAGGTGAACCACGAAATTTAATATTCAACAAATTTTAAATTTGCTATAGACTTGTATGCATACTTCGACAAAACCACAAAATTATATATCCACGAACACGTACGTTTTCCATAATCAACGAAAATTGGTACCAACGAAGATAAATGAATCCACAGTATTGACATGTAATGAATGTGAGTTATTTAGAATGATTTCCTATTGACATATTTTGAATTTCTTGTTTCTTGATTTTTACAGATCTGAATACTGTTGAGGCATCAGAAGGAAGATTAGAGTTTTTGGCTTACATGGTAGACGAAGACCACAACAATGAAGCTATACAGGTAATTTAAGGTGGTACCCAACACTTTCACTAAAATTAATTTGGCTCGTTTAATTTTCTTAAAATTTTGCCAAAGTATTTACTTTGACACTTTAACAAAAATATAAAAATTTTAAAAATTTTGAATCAACCGTTTTGTCAGAAAAATTACACTGGTTATATAGAAATTTGACAAACACCAATTTTGATCATTGAGAAGCTTTAATATTCCTTTTACAATACAACGTAATTAAAACGTTTGGCTGACTTTACAGAGTTATCTCCCTGTAGTGTTAGGTACCACCTTAATATGAAAACCATATACACAATTATATAATCTCGATCAAATAAACCGACTAATATGAACTATGAGGTACTGTTTTGGTAAAAGAATACTTTTATTTTATTCTAGTTGATGCGATAATGTTTTATATTTAATTTAATGGTAACTTAAAACATCAAAAGAGACACGCACAAGTTAGTTTTTTTAAAAACCTTAAGGATTTAAAGATTGAATGTCGCAAGTCAAAACATTTGCCACTATTCTGTTTTACAGTGGCAAACTATGATTTCCGGCCATCATTATTTAAGAAACTGTATAACTTTAGCTTATTTAATATATTATACAATATTTACATCATATATCCGTTTCAGAAAAAGAAAGTATAAATGCAAAGTACACGTATGTAGTTTGAATTATTTTTTGATTTTTGTTTTACTTTTACAGGATTACTGGACACTACGTTTCTGGTTTCAAGGAAATGCCGATGGAATGACAAAGAAAAAGACTTTTACAGACTATTTTCAGGAGCTCATGAATCCAACAAATTTTCCAAAAAGTAAAATAAGTTGAAAATATGTTATGATTTGAGTATTTGAAACAAAAGTCATGATGATCTGAAAAAAATATACACACTTCCAGAAGGAAAAAAAAAGCTAGTTTACATAACACATATGTCTTTATTTTGCATACACGTATACACATATGACAATACATTATTGTGTCGTGTAAAAATGACAACTAGCTCCAAAATAAAATGCACAAAACTAAAGAAATGATAACACCAAAAGAATAAAACAAAAAAAGCTTGAACAATTTTAACACTGTCATATAAGATACATTTCAATTTATTGTAAAGCAACATAGCATAATTTATATGACATGTGATGTGGCAGCAATAATCATAACCAAAGAAAAAATAGTAAAAGAAAATAGAGTTTTTTCATATAATGCCCATTTTATCAGAAATGGGATAAGAGACTTTGATGCAATATACTTAATGAGTGTTTGCTTATTGTCCAGTGGGAAATATTTCATAATGTTTAGGACGACTGGCGCAATGTAAAACAATGCACATTTATTTTTCTTTCAGGGTTATGATCTTTTTTTATAATTGACTCAAATCTAACCCTTTACTTTATTGATTTTGTATTTACATTGTGTTATAGATAATATTTATGGTGTAAAATTGTATTTATTTGATTGAGTTAAACCTTTTCAATTGATATTTCATATTGTGTCTCTCTATTTTGTGATGTTCAAATATTGTTTCAGCTAAGGGTGAAGGTTGGTACCTATTATAACGTTTAAACTTGCTACATTCATTTTCATCTGTCTTTAAGTCCGGAATCTGATGTTCAGTAGTTTTCGGTTGTTGATGTGGTTCATTATTGTTTCTCGATTTTTGTTTTTTTTTTCTATATATTAGACCTTTGTTTTTTTGTTTAAATGGTTTTACATTTGTCATTTTTGGGTTCCCTTATAGCTTGCTGTTCGGTGTGAGCCAAGGCTCCGTGTTGGAGACCATATTTTGACCTATAATTTACTTTTACAAATTGTGATTCGGAAGGAGAATTTTCTACTTGGCACTCCATTTGAAATTTGCACAAGGTTTCCTAAATTATCAAATCAACGACTTCATACAACAATTTAATAATTGCCACAGAAAACGGTCATGCAAGACTTAAAAAAAGACAATTGCATCTCAAACAAATGCATATCACCTAAATAACATAATCGGAGCTGATTTTGAATTTTGAAAGTAGTTAGCACAATATCATTTGCTATGTCTAATGAAAATTACAGATTATATTGGTTTTATCAAGAAAGCATTGGTTGTATTGAGGTCTTATCCAGTAATAAAACGAGTAGATTTAGAAGTCAATCAAACAACAGAACCTCCCCCTGAAGAATCTCTACCTCCAATCAGTAAGTAGAAATGTCTTAACGAGAAAACATAACATCCATATAAGGTCATTTCCAGTAATAAAACGAGTAGATTTAGAAGACAATTTAACAACTAAACATCCCCCTGAAAAACCGCTACCTAAGAAAATATATATATATCACAAAGTGTTCATATGCCAAGTTCTAATTCGCTTCATGATAGGAACAACACATTAATATATGAATTAAAACAACGTACCACTCACTACTGATGACGTTACTGAGTTTTGACTTACATTAATATATGAGGCATATTTATAAAATAGAGAATGAAAATGTGCGAAAGATACAACGTCCCGACCAAAGAGTAAAACACAACCGAATGCCGCCGGTGGTCTTTAACACAGCGAGAAAATAGGCCTGTCGGAGGTGACCCCTGAACAAAAATGTGTCAGAGCAGTAAATGATCCCCCTGGTTGATGTCTTTAAATTAGCAGATGTGTTAGCTATGTGTAGATATAATGTAATGTTTTATTCGAGCATCACTGATAAGTTTTTTGTAGACACAAGGAAGAAACGCGCGTCTGGCGTACAATATTTATACTTGGTATCTATGATCAGTTCATGTATATCTATATAATCTATATTTGTATATCTTTTTTTCATTTTAGAAAGTTTTACCACAGTGTTCACCCCAGCAGTTTACACCTATCAATTACTCCCAGAAATACCTATTCAAAATAAAACATTTATAACCTTCATGTTAAAAGCCGCTGGTGATGCACACATTGCACTGTCAGCAGTTTATAGTGAACTTGAGCGTAAAACATGGGAGATAACTATTGGCGCTGAAAACAATACAAAATCAACAATCAAAGAAGGTGCTATGGGACAAGTGAAAATAGAAGCATTGACTCTAAACATTCTAACAAATGATGATTTCCGATATTTCTGGATAAGTTGGGCCGAAAACCATATCGAAGTTGGGCGTGGTGCGCAATATGGATATGGTAGATTTTTACACTGGTATGTTCCGCCGAATAAACAGTTCAATGTAAACTGTCTTGGTGTTTCTACAGACAAGGTATCACGAGGACAGTGGGAATTCGCTGAAATATTAGGTACATTATATATATCATAAGTATAATTTTGCCAATCTAACATATATACAACATCGTTTTTTATGGATGTTGCATTCAAAAATATAAAAAAAGTCAATACAATTGACAGAAGTTATTTCTTTTATATTATATTTTCATATGAACTATAATACTTATTTTAAAAAATGTGTTTTAACAATGATTACAAAGGTCTGCGAAATTATGCTTTTATTCTGTGTCTGTTTGCATGTTAGTCAAATTTTCTGAATCTAATCATGTTTTCGGTAGGATAGGCAAGTGGTAGCATTATAGTAACTTGTATCTATGTTAACTGGATTGTTTTCTATTTTCACAGATCCCGAGGAGGAATTTGGCAAACAAGCGCGAAAAAAGAAACTGAAGAAATCATTGATATGGTTGGCAAAGAAACAGCGAATATTACAATGTTTGGAAGATTCATACCCTAATACAATACCTGTTTCAAATTTACTCAAGTAGGTTATTGTTCGTAAATGTTGTGATCAAAATATTGTCTTTTCCTAAACATGCATCACTTTGGCCCATATTTTATCATTTTACGAATGATTTAATGATATAGAACAAAGAAAATAATATATTATTTAGATAAAGATTTTGCGAGATATCGTTCTCACATTGTATTTAAGAATTCGATTTTTCATACTGTCTAATTTCTAAAATTGAGAATGGAAATGGGGAATGTGTCAAAGAGACAACCCGACTATGTCTTCAATGCAGCGAGAAATTCCCGCACCCGGAGGCGTCCTTCAGCAGCCCCCTAAACAAATATACATACTAGTTCAGTGATATTGAACGCCATACTAAACTCCAAATTGTACACAAGAAACTATAATTAAAAATGATATAAGTCTAACAAAGGCCAGAGGCTTCTGACTTGCAACAGGCGCAACAATGCGGCGGGGTTAAACATGTTTATGAGATCTCAACCCTCTCCTTATACCTCTAGCCAATGTAGAAAAGTAAACGCATAACAATACGCACATTAAAATTCAGTTCAAGAGAAGTCAGAGTCTGATGTCAGAAGATGTTATCACAGAAAATAAACAAAATGACAATAATACATAAATTTAACAACAGACTACTAGCAGTAAATTGATATGCCAGCTCCAGACTTCAATCAAACTGATTGAAAGATTATGTCTTCATTATATGAACATCAGGCACAATTCTTACTGTTAGGGGTTTAGTATCATATACCATCATAAAATATATGAGAAGAACATCACCCGTGTCATACCAACAACTGGTTTTTAAATAAATGTGTTTAGTTCCGATGCAAAGACCTTATAGGTGAATCAATATTAACGCCAAAATATGCAATCTTAAATGAACTGACAACAGTATCGTAACTATATCCCTTTTCAATACTGTTATCGAATCGAAAGGAAACTGTTCTCCCTTCAAATATCTATTCTATTTAAATGGTTGTACTAGAGAAGAAAAAGCTGTAAATCTAATATGAATTTTCCAGGTTTTATGTTTTACTCATTATTACTTGAAACAAACCAGAAGTGTCGAGAGTTGATTAACCGTTCTAATATTGAACAGCGTAAACTCTTGCACTTTAATTTTTTTATATACTAGAACAGTAAGAGAAACATTATATACATATATATATTTCAACAATCTATAGTCCTGGGGTTTAGTTTTTGAATATTTTAGCAGCATTCCAGCAGCGCCTGTATATGGAGTATATATCTCCTAATTGATACGATATGCCCGGGCTTGTATTTCCTATCATGAGTTTCTTGATAGATGATTGCTACACACAAATACGCTCTTATACTAAGAGTTCCAAATGATGAATTTGAAATCATCCCTTCGTAGATTTTACGAACGCCATCACGAGTTGGTTGACCGTTATGAAATAACCGTTTTACAGATGATATCGGATATCTTCCTTATGTCGTATTTACAATACCGTTTCACTTTTCACGAATGTGACCTACCGAATTAGACTATTTACCGGATTTGTAATAACATAAGCAACACGACGGGTGCCACATGTGGAGCACCTTCCGGAGCACCTGAGATCACCCTTAGTTATTGGTGGGGTTCGTGTCGTTTAGTCTTTATTGTTCTATGTTGTGGTTCTGCACTATTATTTATCTGTTTTGTCTTTTTATTTAAAGCCATGGCGTTGTCAGTTTATTTTCAATCTGTGAGTTTGACTCTCTCTCTGGTATTTTTCGTCCCTCTCTTAGTTATATTTTGTTGCCTTGTAATACCAATATTATTTCAACTGATCTGGTGGAGCTTATGTTTTAATTTGCATAAGGACAGTCTTTACAAAGATGTGTGTGATAAGGATGATTGCCATTATAATTATAATTGAACTCTAATCACCTATCAATGTCACCAAACGCAAATTCAAAAGAACTGAGTTTATGATATGGCACGAATAACTGAACACTTCATTGATGAATTAATCCTAAAACTCATGTTTATAGATTGACTGGTCTAAAATAAGCAGACTTCTTAAACCCTGCCGAGTCAAGTAAAATAAACCAAGTAATAGATATGATTTTTACAGGCACCAGAGCACTTTAGCAAACATGAACTGGTAGGCATGTGGCCCAGTCTATTACCCAGTATAATAGTTTAGTATATTCAACAGTCTAGAATTAAAAGGAGGCGCCACCAAGCAACACAATATTTAAAATCTATACACGATCTTAAACTGTTGAAAAGTGACCATAAAAGTGAGTTATATAAATCCCTTTTAAAAAACGGAATCTTTTCGATTTTGTAGGTTATGCAAAGTTAAACTGGCTGACACGACAACAGCAGCTGTAATGTTGAATGATCTTCAAAATAAAGGGTTTATCAAGGAAGTAGAAAAGGGGTTTTGGATGAGGATACAAAGTGGGGGAGCAGATGCAAAAGACGGTGAGTAATATCTTCTATTATCAAGAATCACACTATTCATTTTAATGTGTGTGAGTTTTTTAAGTCGGTTTTACATAAGTCTAATGGAAACTATTACCTGTTCTCCCCCAAAAAGATCACCAGACTAATATATAGTTTGTGTTAAAATGAAATGGCATACCGCCGGTTATACTTTTGTTGCTGTAAATAATTTGGCACTACTTTTTTTTCTAAATTTGTTGTTTATAATGCTCTTAAATTAGGTCTCCGAACTGTTTTAATTCGGGTGTCACTAATGAGTTTATTGTAGACGAAGTGTGTCTGAAGTTCAAAATGATACGCTCGGTATCAATGATAAGCTCGGTATCTTTGATGCTTTGATATAGTTATCTTCTTAAATATCTTTACGTTTATTGATATTGATACGTCAAGCAATTGTTGCAGTTTTGAAAACTTATTTTATCCTAATTTGGTTGAACGTATAAAATTCATCGTTTGACGAACATCTCATATTCATTTTACAGAAGTACAGATTGTTAAAAACATTCCTCGTCTGACAAGTCAAGAGCAGCCAACTATAGCTGTAATCACGTCACTCTATTGCGAAAAGCTAGCGGTGGATGCATTAATTGACAACAAAACTACGTTTGTCAAATACAAAACAGAAGGTAAATACTAAAATGTTCACCTTAAATTTGGATTTGCCTTAGTTCCAACCAAAGAATAGAGGAACGACATATTTCCTTTCATTTAAATCTTCTGTAACATGTGATAAATACCAGTTTCACTACGCACGGCTCGGTAAACTTATTACACTTTACTATGTGTGTGCACTCGCGACTAAAATGTAGGAATCAGAATAAATTAACATGGTAAAACCTCAAAACATAAAAGGGTCTAATCAGAAACGAAAACTTAAAATGTTATTCTTTTTGTCGTCCATAGTGGCAATAACAATAAAGAAATTAAATTTTAGGAATGAGGAATTTAAAATAAAAAAAATTCCTTTGAATAATGCTAACAACACTAGTTGCTAGGATTGGGAGGAAGATATTAAAGGGAATTGATTGTTTACCAGAATCAATATCACGGCAGTGACTGTAATTGGAATCCATTATATAATGTTTAGTCAAAGTAACTATTTGTAATTTAATATAATGATTGTGATCTAATTTGATTAAAATAATAATAATTGGGACTTTAATTTGATATCATAGTTAGTAACTAATTCTACTTATTTTGTTGAAAATGCAAATGTTAATCTGTTTTAGATGTAAAGGGTTAATATCTTAATTTTAAATTGTTATAACCATATACCATATACAAAATTTACCTAGCATAAATCAAATACAACATTTAACCAACAGTTTACATGTAACCAACAGTTAATAAAATTCATTATTTCATAAATCGTACTTACTTGGATACTAGTATTTATAATAAGATTTATAAATGATTCATTTATCATAAATCATATCTTCAATAACAATTAGATAATAAGTTTTACATGATTTCGAAATGCTAGCCAGGAGATATATTCGAAGTAAGTTACCAATGTTGTGTTTGTTATATATATATGCTTATGATATTTCAATAACACTATGTCTCTGTGATTTCATTGCCTTCGATAGTCCAGAAAAACAGCTTTAGTTTTTGTCAGCGTCTTTTATTAATTTTTTAACCCAAAACAAATAAGTTTTAATCATAAAATGTTGACAGCACCTTTATACATGTACTTAGCAGTTTCCTGGCCATTTCAATTAGTATGTTTCTGTGTTTCTTTGTTTTCATATTTGTTTGTTTTTATAGAGATTAAGATTATAACACAATGTTAACTGCTGTACCCCTATTCTTTTATATTTTTTCCTACAGTGTAAAATCTGTTTGTATTATCCACACTTTGTTGTCAATACAATGGAGATGTATGCGAATAATGCCAGGAATTTGATCTAGCAATTCTACACAATGAAATGCTCGTACCAAGTCAGGAATATTACAGTTGTTTTCCATTCGTTTCATGTGTTTGAGCTTTTGATTTTCCGTTTTGATTTTTCAATGGAGTTCGTTTTATTTTGTTATTTTACTTTTGACTTTTTTAACCGGCAGTAATTTGAATTTTACATGTTGTGCACGTATTTGTCATTATTTGTATTTGAATGTTGTGTAATTGACTAGGCATTTTTTTTAAATGACCAGAACATGTATGATTTAGTTTTTTAATACATTTCGTCTTTGACAAAACGATAACTAGAGATATTCTCCTTTAAAAAGTATTTCTCACAGTAAAATAAGATTTACATTACAATTATTTTGTGTCAAACATTTTTCAAACATGTCAAATATTAATCAGTTAACAAGAAAAAATATAATTTCTGAAAATTCTTGAAAGTAATATAAATGTTGATATGTGGATCCTCTTTGTCTTTAGGTGAATCACAAGTATATTCAGTTGGGAGAATTGGAAGACACAAAATTGTATCTACAAAACTGTCAAAGGACGCATCGTCACCAGAAAACTCTAAAATATCCACAGAAAACAGTGTGACAAGACTTCTTGGTATGGTTACACATTACTGCATAAGTCAGTGTCGAAATGTTGATATTGGATGTGACAATTCATACCAAGTATTAGGATGTTTGTGATAAGTACATATAAGAAAGAAGATGTGGTATGATTGCCAATGAGACAACTCTCCACAAGAGACCAAATTGACACAGAAATGATAAATAAACTCATCATAGATACCAGGACTAAATTTTGTACATACGCCAGACGCGCGTTTCGTCTACAAAAGACTCATCAGTGACGCTCGAATCCAAAAAAGTTAAAGACCATGAACAACTATAGGTCACCGTACGGCCTTCAACAATGAGCAAAGCCAATACCGCATAGTCAACTATAAAAAGCCCCGAAATGACAATGTAAAACAATTTAGACGAGAAAACTAACGGCCTTATTTATATAAAAAAAATGAACGCAAAACAAATATGTAACACATAAACAAACGACAACCATTGAATTACATAGTTTACATATAATTTACATATGCATACTTTTAGATTTAATAATATATTTGTAATCAGTTTGTGATACAGTTCTAGTATTTTAAGTTAAGTTAGATTCTCGCGAAAGTTGATGGATTGGACCAGGTGTAAAGTTTGGTACACTGTATTTCCTATTATGGGTATTGAAATGTAGATGAAATGTTAATTTGACCATAACGTTTGACTAAACCATGAACTACAATTTGAGTAGCTACTCCAAAAAAGTAAATACAACTAAGGCAGTCTTTACCATTAGATAAAACACATATTTGAAGGGTTAATTAATAATTCAACATTTCAGAACAACAGGAAATGTACAGAAAATCAACGTAACAGAGATATTATAATTAATCACAAAAAAGCCAGTCACTGGGTTGGTGAGAAGAAAGGCCCACCAACGTTTTTGTAAAAGCTCATCATTTATACTAAGCTTATATTAATACGTATATTGTTCATTTTTATGTCGACTACATAGATTCATTTTAAGTCCATCAGTATAATATGACATTATTGCGTTATGCCACGACTGCGAACATTTTCATAAACAATCAAGGTAAAACAATTGTTCTCTTTCTTTAATCTTTGTTAGTAGACCGATTCCAAATGTTTGATAAGTTCAGTTTTAATTACAAATTATTATTACATTATAGGTACATTTAGCAAAGTGCAGCACGTTTTTCTCGTCGGTGTAGGTGGATCTGTACCAGATTACGATGATGCCAGCAAACATGTTAGATTGGGCGACATTGTTGTTTCATTGCCGCCAAAGGAACGGTCTTGCTTGTACGTACACTGTCAAAAAGTAGAACACACTGTGCGAACTGACGAATTCAAGTTTAGCGTGAAACATTGGGCATGTGCAGATGATTCACTACAAAAAGTAGCAGAGAAAATCAGAAAGGTTACGGATTCGTCATCAGACACGGAAAGACCATGGGATATATATTTAGAAGAGGCCAGTGAAAGACTGAAAGCTGAAGAATCAAGTTTCCATAGACCATTTATAAACACCGATCGATTATATTACACCAATCCAGATGGCACAGTGGTAGAAGTGCAGCACCCATCTGGTGATAAAAACTATATTGAAGGTCGAACTAATGTCCGGTTTGGTGCTATTTCTAATGGAATGAATATAGCAAAAGATGGAAAACTACGTAAAACGTTTGCACGACTCTACGGCATCAAAGCCTATGATTTAGACACGGATGCAATATTAGAATCGCTTGAGGGTAATAGAAACGAAAGTTTTTTAATCATACGGGGGATTGCCGATTATGCAGATGGAAGTCGTAAAGAGTGGCAACCATATAGTGCCATGGCCGCTGCAGCTTATATGAAAACGCTCATTATGGCTTTATGATAACGCAGCTTGTTTTGCATGTATAACTGGTGCTATTAAATTGTATCAAATGCTTGTTGACTTGAATTAATTTCGAAATATAACATTAATTGAAGATAAATACGGAAATTCAAAATGCAAACGTTGAGTTGAAAACGATAAAGCATTAACATAGAGCTGACATAATAAATGACAGCAACACTTTATAATTTTCATGCCTCCCAATAGGTTTTCTGGATTTACTTTCACCAGGAACGCTCAACTGAAACAGTTAAAAACATCTTATGTCATATATGCACCTACGTTTTGATATTGTATTTATATTGAGTCATAGATCAAACTTTTTCGTTCAGGAAATTATACTTGTTTTAAATCAAATGTCTTATTGGTCGTTTTAAGCAATTTTAATTTATATTTGAATTTGGTCTCTCGATTTGTAAAATTACACTATTGGTCGCAGGTTAGGGTAAAGGTTGGTGCCAGTTCAAACGTTTAAAGCCGTTTTTTACAACCCATACTTAGTCTGGAGCCTGTTGTTTAGTGGTTTTCCTTTGTTGTTGTGGTTCATAGGTGTTTCTCGTTTCTCGTTTTTTATATAGATTAGACCGTTGGTTTTCTTGTTTTAAATTATGAATCATGTCAATATCGATAACTGACTACTGAGCTGATGATACCTTCGGGGACTGATAGCTGTAAAAAATGAGAATGGCACATTATAAATTTCATGCTTTCGAATCGCTTTTCGTATGAACTCTCAAAACAATTAGAAAGACAATGATAATAACCTAGTAAACATTTGTAGGGCAATATGAACGAAAAGGACCTTATAGTAGCAAAATGAATTCAACGTTTACTTGACTGAGAGACTTGATACCTCTGTTTGTTACAGTTTTAACATTATAACCTTTTGATCTTCGTTGACCTTCGTTGTTAATTTTTGATCGAATGTCAGTGTATGAAGGTGTCTATAAATCTGTGTTATCCGTGATTTTAATAGAAGTGTAGCATGTGTGTGAAAGAAACAGTAACAAATCATCAATACAAATGCAAGTGAGCAATGTATTCATTTCGTTTCAACTTAAGTAAATTTTGACACAACAGTTAATTTAACAAACTAAAACAAAGATACAAAGCCCTATGTTTTTCACAGTATTAGAAAACGATCACAATTACTAAAAGCAAGAACAAATTACGTAACAGAGAAAACTGTATTTCATACAGCCATAAAAAAAACCCAGTCGAAGACTATATCCTGCACCATGCTCACTGCCACATGAACCTTTCAATGTTAAGTTTATCAACTATTCAGAGATTTAAATAGAGATTAATACATGGCCTTTTCCATATCAGCCTGGGTATCATCCCGAGACCCCCATATCAGCCCGAGACGGAGTCAAGGTGCTGATATGGGTCGAGGGATGATACCTAGGCTGATATGGAAAAGACCATGTATTAATCGCTTTATCATATACTTCCGACAATAGTTTTATGTAAGGCAAATAAACTAATGCAATAGCTAAAACAGTCAAACATTTTATAAAGAAAATTAAAATTATGAATCAAATATACTATAGTTGTCCAACAACAGCATATATACTCCTTATATATTTATGGTAACATTTCCTATAGAGGCATTTTGAAACATTGAAAATTTGGAAGAGTTTTACGATCATTACTACTCCATGTTTGTTGTACTATAAAATGATTCATAATTGTCAATGGCATTTGTTAGTAAGTATTAAACTATCCCCACAAAAGTTCCCGTAAATTTTGACGTCGTCATAAAAAACATCTGACGTCACAATGGAAAAGTAAACAACCGATACCGGAAACACCGGAAGTAACTTGCACGAGAGGCACTGATATGGGTTTTTTGCACGAGAGGCACTTGATATGGGTTATCAGCCCGGGTGGGAAGATATGGCTTGTGCACTTCCGCCCATTACACATATGCAAAAGCTATCATATTAATGCTAAGTATATGATAAACACATTTATCAAACTTGTGATCTTAACGAAACACTTAATGTAGGTGTGGAACATTTGACCTACTCTTGATTGTACTACATGTAGTACAACAATTCTTTATTTCAAATCACATAATTCCAAAATCATTCAAATAGTTGAAATGGTATGTACATTTGTAAAACGTAATTTATGATATTTTTCAATTAGATAAATTATAAGCTGAAACCTCCATACTTTAGTTAACACGAAGACACCATCATACATGATATTTTTGGTTTGCTTGTTACATGTTTAAAGAAAAAAACCGCTGCAATTTGAGAGGGACATTTTATTGTTCCCGACTTGAATTCTTCTATATCTTGGATACATTCTTATGTTATCTCTTTATTTAACACTAAGACACCATCATAACATGATATTTTGGGTTGGCTTGTTACATGTTTTAAGAAAAAAACCGCTGCAATTCGAGAAGGGCATTTTATTGTTCCCGACTTGAATTCTTCTATATCTTGGATACATACTTATGTTATCTCTTTTAAATAAATATTAATTCGTAGTACATGAAGTATACTTTTTACTGCATAGGGTAGTACAAAAGCATTCATATTCTATTAAACAGAAATGTTGATTCTTCTTATCCTTGTATTACCAGTTATTCATGGATTTCTCCTTGAAAACAACCATTCTATCGCTGGACAGACAACACTACCAAGTCAGTACTTAAAAACATCTACTTTTCTTGATGAGAAAAATAGGCGTCAACAGGCAACGGAACGGATTTCACAAAACAATGTCCAACTACGTCATGATATGGATACAAATCTTGCAGTTTTGTCGTCGCAATTACTTAAAAAAATCAATGTGCTTGAACAGCAACTTGAGGAAGTGAAACAATTGAACGAGACACAAAAGGAACTTGCTCTTATACAACATAAACATGTTACCTTGGAACAGAAGTACAATATATTGCAAAATAATTACAATCATCTGAAACGCGAAAACATTTTGTTCCATCACGAATTATTGTTGCTTAAGAATGTTAGTACATTTTTTGTAATAACACGAGTAAAGAACTGTCCGATTTGAAACACTTGGGAACGATTAAACCCTTACAGGATATTAGTAACTTACTTAGAGTTTGTGTTTTACTAAGTAAAGACTGTATACTTAGTAAAACACAAACTCTAAGCATGACTGAACATGCACGTAGTCAGGATTTTCTTGCTTTGTACAATATGACTATATCTTCGCACCGTTCAGTTATCGAAATAGATAAACAGATTGGAAGCAGAATTGATGACTTGGAACGAAAAATTAACGATACATTAGAAAAAAATGAAACAGGTAAGAACAGGTCCTCATACATTAACCATACAATTTTCAGTCACTAATCTGAGTATAGAGCTGTTTACCTTAAATGTAAACATAGACATTCTTCTGGGTACAGGTCATTTAAAAAATGTCAAATATGAATGGGGTGCAATTTAATAAAAATGAAAAAAACAATGGGTTTTGATTTTCCATGTCAATTGGTAAGTCATCTTCATGTTCTGCTAAGATGTCTTTAAGCTGTTACTGATCTTTTAAATGAATATGACCCCTTGTGGTCAACGTCTGATTGACATTTCATGCACATCAAGTCGATAGCTAGTACATATATGAGAGGGTTCTGATTTTCTGATTTGATATATATGTATGGCTAGCGATTTTTTGCAAGATTCAATATACAAAGAAAGAGGTTTAGCTAGCTAAAAAACTAGGTTCAACCCATCATTTTCTGCACAAGAAAATGTCTTTACCAAGTCAGGAATATGACAGTCGTAATTCATTCGTTTAATGAGATTAAGCTTTTGATTGTGTCATTTGATTAACTATAGGGAGATATTCTGTTTCGAATTTTCCTCGGAGCTTAGTATTTTTGTTCGTTCACATATTTTACTGATATCATGTAAAAATCTATATTTCTATTAAAAGGTAGTGTTAAAGATATTAAGTCATTTGAGTATATCTTTAAATGAAAATAAAATCTGACAAAAGAATTTTAAAGTCAAGCAATGATGCAGTTTGCGTGATAGATGTACAAGATAATAAAAGCTATAACTGGCTTATAAACGCTCAGATAGAAAATAATAAGAATTATTTATACTTGTGGACAATCTTTGATGCAAGTTATAGACTGGTATTGTATCAGAAATTACATGTACATGTCATGCCATGACGGTGAAATATTTTACAGTACATTTTGTTGTTCTTTTTTTTTTATCATTATCTGAGTTTTTTTAAATAATCATTTTGCTGATTTTTTTTTTAACTATTTCATCCTATTTCAGTTGCTTTATTGGCATGCCCTTCATTCAATGGAAACACTTATATAAACGGTGTCGTAAAATTCAATGACATTGTTTTCAGCGTTGGAGTAAACGACATTTCAGCATTTAAAATCTCTGGAATATTCATATGTGAAAAACGCGGAGTATATTTAGTATTTGTATCAACAGCTTCAAGTATAGCTGAAAAGAACATCCGTGTTGTATTGAATGGAAATTACATTTCCTATACTCTCGTAAGCAATGGTCACTGGATTACTGGAACAACTGCAATATCAATTCGACTACGGATTAAAGATAAACTGTGGATAGAAGCAGACAATTTGGTAGTCGCTCCTCGGCCATATAAATTTTTTTCAATAGTTAAAGTACAGTAAAATGTGCTTGCAGATATGACCACAGATAATTCGAATCGTACAATAATTTCTTAACATCAGTGTGAATCGTTTAAACTTTGATTGATTTTAATACCTTTTCAGTTTTCAAACGTTACATTTATTTAATCCGGATATGATCATTTCACATTATATTTCATAGACCACAAAGTTGAAACCTATAATTTTTTCTGATACCTCAAATTAAATACATTTCTTGGTTCTTGTGCACTAAAGAACAAAATAATGCATGGTTAAATTGAAAAGGTGTATAAAGGTTTAGAGTGATATCAATTTCAGATGATTAAAATGACGCCAAAGATATATAAAAAGCAGCTTGGCATTTTGCCAATACATTTTTCAGAGTAATAAAATGACTAAACCTTTCAAGATTTTTGCGCAGCATTAATAGAAATAACAAAACAAAGTCGTTATGATGTGTTAGTGAATATTAGAAAAATGATATTAAGATATATCTAAGTTTCATTAGCTTCTTACGAAGAATTATTAAAAAACAAGGATGTTATGATGTGTGGCTGCATAATGAGAAATTGATAAGTCCGTTTTTTGTTGATCTTTGTTTTATTCATTATATGAAAGCCAAATAATCAACAAAATTCTTTCTGACCTCCAAGTTATCATATGAAACGTAGATAGTTATGTAAAAGGTTTATTAATTTATCAAAGATTAGTAATCGAGTATCTCTTTATACAATGTATTCATATCTTGAACATAACTTATCATTTTAATTAAAACTAAATGTATTCGTATTTTCATGCCTATAAATGTATACCGAAATAACAGGCTAGTGAAACCTTCGGGTACTTACAGTTTGCCTGCAGAATATTATTTTACATTCGGATATCTAATACATTCTACAAATAATATTTCCATAATTTAGGATACATTATAAATCTGATATTTAAATCTTATAAATCTACAAGGTAAATACCAATCAAACCAACTTCATCTCAACCCTGTTTTGTCGGAGTAATATGTAGGGCATGCGCGACAATGAATAGAAACATTAATGGGTTTTATTCAGTAACAAAGTTTTATAAATCTTGTTTTTCTGTAAGATAGAAAATTGAGTCACTTTTACTATATCTGTTGTTTTATTTTGCTTTCATTTAATATGTTCGTAATAATTAATTCTTGCACTTCAGAATAATGATTCTGACAATTTTATTTTCCATTGTTTATTTTCGGACAGCTGGCGTACTTATTTCACTGGGTTTATGCACTGAATTCCAAAAATGCAATGGGAATAGTATGAAGTGATGTACCTTGATTGCTGTATGTCAATAGCGTGGAACTTTCCAAATCTGGAAACCATGTGTACAGTTTACATATGCTTACCCTTCCGGGGCACCTGAGATCACCCCTAGTTTCTCGGGGGGGGGGGGGTTCGTATCGCTTATTCTTTAGTTTTTTTATGTTGTGTCATGTGTACCATTGATTGTCAGTTTGTCTTTTTTTCATATTTAGCCATGGCGTTGTCAGTTTATTTTCGATTTATGAGTTTGACTTTTCCTTTGGTTTCTTTCGTCCCTCTTTTACATATTTTGTTATTTGGTAGTAATTTAAGAAATTTTATATCGATAACAGATCTCAAAAAATAATTTCTTTTTTTTCCCAATATGGCAAAATGTGAGACCATTTTCAGCTCACTACATTGTTTATATTTTGTCCTATTGTTGAAGTTCATACTTCGTCCTTGGCCTGTTGTCGGTTAATTGCTGTTTTATAAACCGAAATATACAATTTTATTTTATCAAAACAACTCAAATTTTGGACAGTTCCTCGGTCAGCACTAAAATTTAAATATTATTCTTTTAAATGGCAAACCAAAACGTTAAATACGAGAAAACAAGAAATGTTTTGAACATATGTTTTAATTTTTTTATGTGACTGTAAATGCATGTACATACAAACGAAAATAACAAATCGTACTACACAAATTTTCTAACAAATGTGCTTAAGATATGAACGGCAGACATATCCAGAAAGAAACAGAGTTTAGCTCTACATATATCTAGATCAGGCTGAGCTATTTAAATTAAAGTTTGTAAGAATATAGTATTTTAGCACACCTTATACCGAACGGTGTTCTGGTTTGATATTACGGTATATTATAAGTATTGACTTTTAGAGAATTTTCTTATAATTTGCCAAAATGAAGATCTTACTATGCATTTTTCAAAAATATAATAAAAAGTGTGAGTAACCATACTATTTTTCAAGCTATAAGTCGTTGAAAGTTTCCAAAATTTGGTTATATTGTTCATGAAAAACCACATTTGTGTGTATAAAAAAATGTCTATAAGATAGAATTTTGAAACAAATTGTTAGAAGATAGGTTTTATTATATGTGTTAAGAAAATAAAAAGAAAACATGGTGTCACCGAACTAAAAATTAAAAAAAAACCTATTAGTACAGTATATTTTTTTTTTAAAAGATGGCTCATTTAAAAAAAAATCATTCTAAAAACAAACAAAAATGATATTTGTTTAAATATTTTGAATAATACAATAAATCTCAAAGTTTTCATTATATAAATAAACAGCCTAACAATAAAATTGCAAATCTGTCTCCAAATTTGCAGATTGGGGCAAATAGCTAGACCGATTTAGTACTGTGATTGTTCAATCCAAGATTGCGGTATACCATATATCTACCTTAATTATCATACAAAAAAGTAATTTAACTGTACTTTGCAAAAATGCACTGGTGTATAATTGCTGTCACATCTTCTTATCATTAACGCAATACAGCGTATATGTTGTTTGAATATGATTTTAAAAAATTCTGTAAAAAAGAAAAACAAGATTTTTCTTTAATCTCTATTGGAAAATTTCAAAAGATATATTGGAAATAAGAAAAACATTTTTTCCCTTTCCCTTGTCTTAATTATTCGCACCATTTTCATCATACATGTTATCTCGACAAACAATTAATTAATTATTATTTAATTTTGCAAAATATATAACCTTAACGATTAGTATCTTATAATAAAGGTTCCATTTTTATTAAAAATATTTATAAATTTTTTTTCAAACATTTTACGGAAAGAAAAAAAAATTACATATACGGATGACACATGTGCTACAGAATTTGCTTACCTGTCTGTAGTACATAAGACCACTCCATGCTTTATGAGGTTCGTTTTAAGTATTCTATATGTACTGTAATATGTATTGTTGTATATATTATAAGAAGATGAGGTATGATTACCAATGAGACAACTCTCCACAAGAAACCAAAATGACACGCACATTTACAACTATATTCATCGTACGGTCTTCAACAATGAGCAAAACCCATACCGCATAGTCAGCTTTAAAGGGCCCCGAAATGACAAATGTAAAATAATAGGGCCATATTGGATAGGGGCAGCATTTTTAGAAAGAGGTGGAAATAGTATGAAAGTATGCGAAATCCTATGTGTGTTTCCAAGCAACTGCTTAGTTTTAATGACTTTTTCCCGTATTTTTCACACTATTGTTACCTCCATTATGAAAATCTGCCCCTATCCAATATGGCCGAACTAACCATGAAGCGCCCTATTCAAATGAGAAAACAAACGGCCTAATGTATGTATCAAGCAATGAACGAATAACAAATATGTAACACATCAACAAACGATAACCACTGAATTACAGGCTCCTGACCAGGAACAGGCATATACGTTAATCATGTAGCGGTTTTAACATGTTAGCGGGATCACAACCCCCACCCTAACTGTGACAGTGGTGTAATAAAAAATACCAAATTAGTTGAAAAAAAGCTTAACTTATCAGATGGATACAAATAGAAATACATCAAACAAAAACACAGAGTGGGCGTGACCGGATACTTGAACATCACAACACCAACAAAAGACATTAAGTAATGATCTGAGAGTACTCTAAGTTACTGATAGATAGTTCAAAGCCACTTACAACTAATAAACAAAATCATGCATCTAAGACTAATGTATACATGTTTATTTTAAATATACACGTCCCATTTAAAAGATTTCTCTCAACAATAGTAACCGGGGTACATCAACAGTATAAGCTTTTACAAAAAAATAACCACAAGACTGATAAAATGCATCATATGAGCTGCATCGGAAAGAAACCGACCTTATGCAAGTGCACATTTACATGTACATGTGTACAACTTTGATTGGTTTTAGGATAAATAAAAAAGATGAAATTTGGTTTGTTTTATAAGGTTCTTATAAAAACTCAATTTTCAAATTGTTACAAACTTTTGAGAGATATTTTATTTCAAGCCGAAATATGATATCATATATATTGATATTCACTTCCCTATGGTCGATTTCTATCCGACGGAGCCCATATTATAATTTGTTTATCTGATAACGACCAAATATTAACTTCAAATACTAAGTAGTTAAATATGTATACAAATTGTATTAACATACAAATAACGTTTTACTTTTTCAAAAAGCAGAACCAAAATATATATATGGACAATAATGGGAATATCCACAAACAGCTCAGTTGTTAGTGATTCGGTAAAGACATAAACTGTCCGTTAATAAACGAAAAAATAAGAAAGAAACACATATCCCCAATCTGTCAGTGGTCAGTAATCAATACTTTGGTATTGACATTACTAATACTATACTTTTAAAAGATTAGCTGTTGATAGCGAAGGAAATTATTACCTAATCATAAATAAAAACCCCTGACATAAGATCAACAGTTTTTGAAAAAATAAATATTATTTAAATGATGTTGGCGACAGTCATAAATGCAAAAACCAATAAATTCTGTTTTGTCCATTTTTCCGACATATGTTATGCACATAATTGATATCTTGAAAGCATTTAGCAGCCAAGTCTGAATAACAATCCAGGATTAGACAAATTGCATGGATTTGAAATAACATAAGCAACCCGACGGGTGCCTCATGTGTAGAAGGATCTGCTTACACTTCCGAAGCACCTGATATCACCCCCAGTTTTTGGTGGGATTCGTGTTGCTTAGTCATCAGTTTTCTTTGTTGTGTCTTCTGTACCATTATTTGTCTGTTTGTCTGTTTTTATTTTTAGCCATGACATTGTAAGTTTATTTTCAATCTATGAGTTTGACTGTCCCTCTGGTATCTTTCGTCCCTCTCTTATACTACAATGTAAGTGGGTCAACTGTTATTATTAGTATGGGGCTTTTGTCTTTATAAACTAGGCAATACATATAAAGCAGTGCGATGATTACCAATACGACAAATATCCGCTAGGGTACAATTGACATGTATGCATTTAAGAAATGATATGACACAGTACAACTTTTACTATTAACATCAGTCAAACCATATAATCAGATATAGAAAGCGACGAAATGACAAAAAGTTGAAACGAGTACACATGAGGCAAACTGTCTGATAAATAGTATTAAACGACTTGAAATGCAGCAACAATTTGATTACAGACAACAAACTTGGGACAGGAACACACACAATGTGCTGTTAAACATTAAGATAGGAACCGCTCATTCATATCCCTAATCTAAGACACAAGTATAGCTGCACAATATAGTAACACACTGTAATAATAAAATTAAATGGATTAAAGTATTACAAAGACAAAAAGAAATGACCTATTTAAGAGTACTCGCAATGCTACTCAAAGATCGTCCAAAGCCAATCACATGTTGTAAATAAACCATGATCTCCCATAATTGAAAATAAGTCTCTGTTTTTTTAAATCATTTGTAGGACCTAAAATATATAATGTTCTTATGATATTTATGATTATATGGCGCATGGACTCCTTTCACATTTTCATAATACAAAAAAAGTTTGGAAATTCAATTACGGCGTTCCTGATCCATTGGTATGTAGTCTTGGCTAGGATGTTTGTCCGCTGAATCTGTTTCTTTGACCTTGATATTATCATCCGGGTTACCGTCAGACAAAATTACCAGTGCAATCTCTTTTCCGCAATACCCGTGATTATCGTGTACAGGTACAATTGGTTGATATGGATTCAAGTATCCGTCTTCTAGAAGCACTTTGGTGTCAGTACTGTTGAATGATTCATTTGATTTTCGTTTTTCTTTTTCAGCAATTGGAGTTGGGGTTTTGATCATCATTTCGCGAATTTCAGATTCCTCTATATAATCATAAATACCATTGGAAATGAAAACGTCTTCTTTTTCTTTCACGACATGATGAGAAGCCTTTGATTCACGTTTTTTCGTCACGTGATATCGGAACCATATCATACATATCAATATAGCAATCGTAATAATGCCTGTGCAAATTATTATTACCATCATCATCTCTGTACTGAAAATTCCTACAAAAAATGCTTGTACTATGAAGAATACGAATCTACACATAACTCATCGTGTTTTAACACAACAACATTACATCAAAAATAGAAATATTCATTTTACTAGATCTGTTACACAATTCAACAAGTAAAGTTTTTTTTTCAGTGGTTGTCAAAGCTAGTATAATCTAAAATTGTAAGCGTATAGAACCGGAAAAGACTAAAAGAAAACTCCAGACAGTAAATCAGAACTATGGACAAGGGAGATACATTCCGTGATTTTTAAGATAATTTCGTAAATTTTATTATAATTAATGCTGCTACTCCTTTGAATGAAATGTATTGCGTATTCCAACAATTAAATGGCAAGACAGCTAAACTTGCTACATGACTAGTAAAACCTATTTTCACCAACAAAGGTAATATATGTGTTTACACCATATTCCAATTAAGGTTTCTTCAATGATTCTGTTATTAAAATCAAAAGACTGAAAATGACATATTTATAAAACTGTTTTTTATTAGAATTACAGATGTATTAACGATAACTTTTGAAAGTGAATGTAACTGAGCAACCACCTTACATACAAATATAACGAAGAGAAGCAGGTGTGACATACAGACGAATTATTGTCTTTCAAATCTAACATTTCTAATAAGTTTTTGTTGTGTGATAATAACAGACATGCTATAGTAACATGAGAAAGTACAAGTATATAACTAGGTGTGTTTTAGTTTTCCCCATTGACCTTTGTTTCAGTCATTTCCTCTCCTATTCTATTTAGGGACAGTAGTGTGTATTTGTATTTCCTAGTTATCATTTACCTAACACATATTCAATAGGAGAGTAATAAATATCCGGAATTGTGGTTACAGTTATTTATACCACATGTTCAGTTTGATATTATTATACATGTCATAAATATAAATTTGTATGCAGGAAATAAACTTTATGCAAATACCCGAATAATATCATTTTTGTGTGTGTAATTCATACATACTTTCAATACTTTTAGTCTCAGTCTCAGTTTCAGTTCCAGACACAGTTCCAGTTTCAATGTATGTTGAATTGTTTGATAATACTGTCACACTTTCAGTGTAATTCAAACAACCTTTTATATGATTACAGCTGTAAATGAAACTCAAAATTAAAACAGCAGTCAGTTTTGGTGAAATGGGTTTGTAATTTGCTTTCTAGGAAAGAGGGGCGAAAGATACAATAGGGACATTCAAAATCATAGATCAAAAACCAACAGGCAACGCCATGGCAAAAAAGAAGGAAAACAATAATACACATTACAAAACATTAGAAAACTAAAGACTAATCAGCATAAACCCCACCTAAAACTGGGGATGATCTGAGGTGCTGTGTAAGGGGAAGCAGACCATTTTCCACATGGTCCACCCGGCGTGTTGCTCATGTTATTACAAACCCGGTAAAGAGTCTGAATTTGGTAGGTCACTTTCGGGTAAAGGGAACTTGAACATATATTTTAGATAAGCTAAGGACAAGCTTGATCTCATTGAGTTAAGTTGTGTCGACACAACTCGAACTCTTTCAAATTTGTTATTTTCAACGCATGATAATACGGCCATAATTTATTAAACAACTTTATAAATGCCTTTCGCAAGTCATAGATTATATGGTACGATGATATATAAAAAGGAGTTTAAGAAAAAAAACCCAAACAAATGTTAAGGTAGGTCCATAAATAAAATTCTAAGAATAACAATCATTTTCTAAAACATTATTTTGAAACATGAATTATAAAAAAACAAGAAACGTTCCCTAAACTAAGTTATGATATTGTATTGAAGCAGTTATGACACTTACATCTGGTAAGCCATGCATCTACAAACTTCTCCGCATTTACGACCATAGTTTCCATGTATACACGGATGACAGGGTTCGCCCTCATCTGACTTAAATCCATCTAGGCATTCTATAAATATCACAACATCCATATGGATAAAATTTTGTACGAAAAAAGATGAAAGGATATATAAAATCTTTGCTTTATTCAGATATCTTTGTTATTGGTTATAATTATTCAAGATTATATATTTTTTTAAATCCTTACCCCTTCAACCCTTATTATTACAAATGTCGGGAATGTAGCGCAAATATATACATGTTAACGTCTCTATCTGACACTTATGTAATTATGATGTTACTTATACATGTTATATATCAATGACTAGACGTTTAATAAACACAAATTATGCACAACGCATTTACTTTACTTTACACAACAACATGTTGCCTATTTCCGTTAGTCAAACTGGTGGTTCGTTTAATCTTCGTTATAAATTCGTAAAAATTCAATTATGACATTAAATTTTCTAGGTGTTTTGGAATAATCAATTGTGACGTCATGGAGAAAGGCATCCATGTCTGATCACGCTAGGTCGAAAGACATATTTGTTTACAGGTCATTGGAAAGAAAGATTACGTTTGTCTACATTTCGTGTATATAGGCAGACAATTATCATATAGTAACCATAGGACTAAATCTTTTGCAATACGTCATTACTCTTATCTCGACAGTCAAAATTAAATTTAACGGTCTTGTTTATCGTTTCTCACTCGATAATGTAATAGAATCTGTATTAACACGTAAACGTAAGAAGAAAATAATGCCTTACATCAAGTACAGGAATATAGAATAAAAAGATGGTATACATGTCAATGACAAAACTATTCAAATATCGTGGAAATGACAGTTATAGGTCACTAATCGTCTATAGACAATGACAAAAATGGAATATCGTATAGCCTTAATAGAACTTTGTCCCGGTCTTACCTCATAATGATTGAACCGACATTGATAAGTTTGATCCGAAATTATCAAGTCATCTTCCAGTTTGCTTGCGAAACAAAGATGAAACTTCCAAAAGACGTAATTCGATTATTAGGGTATTTGCATATTGAGATTGTAAAATATCAGCTGCTCGACACAATTTCTAAGGCTTTTTGATCTCGTTCGCTGTGACTCGCAACTTATAGTTTACAATATAATTGTGGAGAAAGTGGGAAAGATTTGGACAACTATCAACCCTTGACCTGTAATAATGTCTAGAAAATTATACACTAGTATTCTATTTGAGGATGATTTGCCCTTTTCTTCCGACTTTCATCACCAGCCCAGTAGTCAGCACTTAGGTGTTGACATGGATATCAATTATATTGTCATTTGTTTAAAAATTTTCTGTTACAAAACTATATTTTTTTTCGAAAAACTAAGGATTTTCTTATCCCAATATAGATTACCGTAGCCGTATTTGGTAAAACATTTTGGAATGTTTGGTCCTCAATTCTCTTCAACTTTGTAATTGTTTGGCTTTACAACTTTTGTTTAACTGAGCGTCACTGTTGAGTCTTATGTAGACGAACCGCGCGTCTGGCGTACTAAATTATAATCCTGGTACCTTTGAGTATTTCCAAAAGCAAAAATAATGTTTGCTCAATACGCCAAAAAAAAAAATCAGATATTAGGCTATCCTCTTGGTATGAATCTTTACAAAAAAAAAAAATTATATTATCTGATGCTTCTTTTTGTCACCACATGGATTTGATAATGGCTATTTCAGAGAAACTATATTTCGGCATTGTATGAACAAAATTGACATATATTTTTCTACTTGAAATATCTAAGTCCATATATTCGATTTTAGGAATATATAAAACGTTAATGTCATGAAAGATCTTTCAGAAACAGATACACAAAGATATAAGTATTGTCTTGAAAAAAAGGAATATTAATTGAATAACATTCTTTATAAAAACACATAGAATGAAGTAAATGTTTTTTTTTCACCAATTACATAATGCTGTATAATTTCCCCAAAATTTTCCGGTTGATTTTAAGACATTTGTAAACATTTGTTTTTTGCATATTTCACATTTATTTTTATCTATAATTCAATATTTGGAATCCCTAACATTTTCTGCTACTAATGTGGTCGTTTCTTTGTAAGAAGTTTAAACCACCAAATAATTATATCAGACATCTCACCTGTGCATTGTCCATCTTTCTCCTCTCGATTATCACAACAATGCCATTTTGTCTTTCCATTACTAAGTTTGAATATAAAAATACAGCATATTCATAATAAATTATAACAATCATGATAAATTTATCATATAGATGCATAGATAAATCTTTTTTGTTTCCTTATCAATATTTATGTTCTCTCTCATCCCCGAAGCTATGTTTGCCGCAGTTGCACGCCTGCCTCCTTTTCGGGATTCATTTCTTTTCTGCAATCATTGTCCGATGTTAGGGTCAAAATCTTGAAATCATATTTGTGATTTTATATGATGCCCACAATTAAAGTATAATTTGTCAGCCTCAGCGTTGCGCTACTTCTACACGTCAACTAGTTATGAAATCCAAAAATCATTAATTGTTTACAATTACCGAAAAAGAGGGGGAAATTAACCAAATAAATATACGGATATTGCGGATAAGAATATGTATGTGCAACATTCAAATTCGGATCACTTTTTATTTGTTTATTTATGTGAGATTAGTCACGGGCTTATGCTACAATATCCCCTTTATGTTGTCTTTTTGAAACACTTCTTACAAAGAGGGTCAACAGATACCAGAGGAACAGTCAAATTCATAAATCGAAAATAAACAACGCCATGGCTTAAGGTGGTACCCAACACTTTCACTAAAATTAATTTGGCTCGTTTAATTTTCATAAAATTTTGACAAAGTATTTACTTTGACCCTTTTACAAAAATATAAAAAATTAAAATAATTTGAACCAAGCGTTTTATCAGAAAAATTACACTGGTTATATAGCAGTTTGACAAACACTAATTTTGATCATTGAGAAGCTTTATATTGCCTTAACAACGCAACGTAATTAAAACGTTTAGCTGATATTACAGAGTTATCTCCCTGTAGTGTTAGGTACCACCTTATAATGAAAATGACGAACAGACAAACAATAGTACACAAAAAACCCCTTAAAAACAAAAGACTGTTAAAACAACAAGAACCACACCAAAAACTGAGTGCATGTGCTCTCATGTGCTCCAGAGGGGTAAGCAGATCCTGCTCCTCATGTGGCAACCGTTGTGTTGCTTATTTTTTACAAACCCGGTAAGGAATCTAAATCGGAGTCACATTCATGAAAAGGGAAGAGGGTTGTATTAACGACGTAATGAACATATCCGATATCATATGTGAAACGGTTATTCTATAACGGTCAACCAACTAGTGATGGCGTCCGTAAAGTTTACGAAAGAATGATTTCAACTTCACCATTTGAAACTCTTGGTTTTATAGCTTCCTTGTGATCAGCAACCCTCTATCAAGGAAATCATGATAGGAAATAAAAGCGCGAGAATATCGTCACAATTTAGAGATATATACTCCGTATGCAGGCGCTGCTCGAATGTTGCTACACAGAAACGGAAAATTCACCATTGGAAAGCTGAAATCATTTCGTTTGTCGTTAAAGTTTTGTTTTCAATCGACCCTCATTGTCAATTTCTAGATATGAGGCAGACCTAATTGTATCTGTTATGTCCTTTATCTTAAGTTCGATGGGATAGATGCGTTCAACATAGTCACCAAATTTTGAATTATTTGGTGAGAGAACATCATCTATATAGCGGAAATTAAAGTTAAAGGATATTGCTAAATTCTTATTGTTCATCCTGTATGAATTCAGCCTCATTATTATAAAGAAACAAGTCGGCAAGAAGAGGGACACAATTGGTTCCATTAAGGAATGCCGGTATTCCGTTGAAAAACACGTCCTCCAACCGTAAAAGTATTTTGTCAATAAAATCTGCATAATTTTTCGTTTTAATCAGATTGATTTTTAACAAAGTAGGATTTATTCCTCCCTCCCTACGACAAGATACTTATTTTTTTTAAACACGGGTACCAAATTTATTTCATTTTACGGTAATTGACGATAAAAAGAGTGTTACTTTCATTACCTAGCTATATATTAGTAAATTAATGCTCTTAATCATGTATTTTTTTAAATTTTTTTTCACTATTTTCACATTTCCCTACTGATTGTGAATGAATTGTTCTCCTCACTAGTGAAAAATTCTCGGCAAAAAACTAAAATCACTAAAATACTGAACTCCGAGGAATATTTCTAAAAAGAAAGCCCCGAATCAAAATGCATAATCGAAAGCTCAAACACATCAAACGAATGGATTACAACTGTCATATTCCTAACATGGTAATTGCATTTTCTAATCAGGATGTCAAATTTTCATGGTTTTGAAATTCCTATTGTGGCGTAATGAAAGAGGAGACCATACCTGATGACGTCACATATAAAGAACACAACTGTCTGTAAATCATTGAAAAGGAAAGATCAAAATCCTTGAAGAAACAGATTCAACAACCATAAAAGAGGGACGAAAGATAACAAAGGGACAGTCAAACTCATAAATCTAAAACACACTGACAACGCCATGGCTAAAAATGAAAAAGACAAACAAACACTGCACACACGACACAACATAGAAAACTAAAGAATAAACAACACGAACCCCACCAAAAAACTAGGGGTGATCTGATAACTCATGTAGAACGATGTTCCTCCACTCTCAATTGTTAAATTTTATCTAATGAAAATGTGTGACAAACCTTACGCTTTAAATATCAATATCTAACTGTTTCATGTGTTTTAATATTTTGACACTTTTTGCCATGGTGGATTCTATATAACTATACAGGAGCACGCAGTACAATTCGTAATTGTTCCCTGCATTTTCAAAATACATGAATCTTTTACCGTAAATCTTTATAGCATCTTCCTTCTTCAGTTGTAATAACTTGACACCAATAGAGAGAACATATGTATATCAGCAATGGAATCATCATAGTTCTTGCCTGACAAACTCGCTATATTTTATGAGGAAATAATTTCAAATATTGAACAAAGCATCAGTATTCTGTTAACAGGAAATAATCACTATTCCCAACAATCGTTGATAATTAAATTCATTCGGACATCCTTTTGAACAATACATAAAACTAATCAATATGTCAAGTTTCACAACAATAACATATTATTGTCTACATATTCAGGAAAATATTATGATTATGGGAAATATTCACTTAAAAAACCGTAATCGAGAATCATAACTTGGTTAACATTATATTTCAGAACTTGGTTGATACAATCTAAATGTAGTGTTTAAATGGTGACGGATCATGAAATGCAATGAATTAAAAGACACAGTTCACTAACCCATAATTTCTCTTATAATATAGAGCCGATAGAACAAATTTTGAGGCACATTTTATGCTTCATCTGCTGCTTATCTGATAATGTTTATGTACATGTACATTATGTTTATGATTAAGCGATAAATATATACTCTCAGTGATGACCGTGATAACAGTTGAATTCAATTTAAAAAAAACAAACTTTAATTGATATCTGTTAGATGTTAAATCAAATAAAACTGATATTTAAGAAATAATTGATGCAAGCTATACTTTATTGTAGTTTTAACATGGGTAGGCATTACATTCGTGATTATTTTTGCCCGAGCGATATTTCGATTCTGATTAGAACAATTAAGGTAATTTCTATGTCCGATGTAAAAGTGAAGAATGTTTGTGAAGGCTCTTCCATGAACCTCCCTTTTTTGAAAACAAGCAAACGTCTGGCAATGTGATTTTTCAGAGGGAAGAGTTTTGAACAGCCATCATGAAGGGTTGTCGTATCTTGATCACATATGTCAATTTCGAATTATTTAATGCATGTCAATTTGATAAAATTCATTATTCTGCAATAGGCAATATACGCATGTGCAAACAATTTTTTTTAATTTAGAGCATGAGTTTATTTACAAAGCGAAAGACGCACGTCATATTAGAATGTTCATTTAATATGTTTCCCCAACATATAAAATGCACTATTTCCTAGTAACTTTGTCATTAACGCTGGTCTCTTTCGTTTTTGAAATTTACGCGATTACCTGACCAGTTTTAGTTTGTTAACTTAATAATTCTTTTTAATAGAGTCATAAAATTTAAACATATTCATGGATTAATACAACATACTTAATCCATGCATGCATGGACGATGACACTAATGTTAACTTCTACCATGCTTGAATGGACTAACACAACATTCAATTATTCAAGCAGACTTAGTCCATGTAAGCATTGACTAAGTTAACGTTAGTTGCCTTCGTCTATGCATGTTCCTAAGTTTTAATGTTAACATAACATGAAAAGGATTAATCATGCTATCAAGTGTTTGCAATTGCAAAGTTATATTGCACAATATGTCTTAAAATCATAATAAATAGGTTGAATATGAAAAAATCAACTAGGAAGAAAAAAAATGATTTTAACATCAAAGTAAAAAATAGTTGAACTAAAATCATGAAATTAAGCAATAAGAAGTAAAGGTTTTCTAAACTTGATGTTGATTTCCAGTTTTTTATAATACCTTGGTTTTTCTAAAGTTTACTCTCGAAAGGAATGCCTCAAACATAAAACGGCAGCCAGGGATGTACGTATAGATGTATTCGTATCTGAGAATAAAAATGAATATAAGAAGAAGAAATCGACTGAAATTTACCCCAAGGAACTTACTATAAATAAATCAAATTTATACGGTACATTTGTAATAACTGTCCTTTCCTAGATTAAGATATTTTGGTTTTAAACGGGAAACTCCACACTAAAATTTACCGCCAAAAGGGACGATTTTTAAATGGTGATGTTCCTTTCGCACCATCTTTCATGTACGGTATTTATATTTCACAACTCGTTCGCTATGCCCGTGTCTGTTGTGACGTTTTTGATTTTAACAAACGAAATCTATGTATTACTGGTAAATTATTAATCAGGGATATCGTTACCATAAACTACTTTACTAAATTTTTCCATACATATAAAGATTTGGTTTTGAAGTTTTGTTGTACCTGTAGAAAACTTATTTCAAACGTGATAGCACATCCGCATTTTTACAGAAATGTTGTTAACTTGGCTTCGCAATTTAGAAATGATCATTGTAAACTTTTCACGCCTTTGAATAACCTTGTTCTAAAAGGTTACCAATTCAACACTGTAATAAGATTATTAAATTTTTTTTATTGGTACAAATAAAGATTTTGTTATTAGTAAATTAAAAGCAAACTTAATATTACTAGTATGTTTTATACATATACACAATCATGGATCTACAATCTGTCGATACCTGTATCTTGGCATTGCACAAGGTCATGTTTTTATCTAACTGTTTATGACGTCTTAATACTAAATCCATTGAATGTTGGATGTGTACAGATTGATAATTAAGTCTTAGATGCATGATTTTTTTTATTAGTTGTTAGTTGCTTTGAACTGGCTGTCAGTTAACCATGTTAACTGCGAGTACTATCAGATCTTTTACAAGTGCCTTTTTTGTTTGGATGTACAAGTACCCGGCCACGTCCACTTATATTTTTGTCTATCTAATGAGTTGAGCCTTTATAAACTGATTTTTATAGTTCGTTCTTATGTTGTACTGTTATACCACTGTCCCAGTTTAGGGGGAGGGTTGGAATCCTGCTAACATGTGTAACCCCTTCACATTATGTATGTGCCTGTCCCAAGTCAGGAGCCTGTAATTCAGTGGTTGTCTTTTGTTTATGTGTTACATATTTGTTTTTCGTTCATTTATTTTATATGAATAAGGCCGTTATATTTCTCGATTGAATTGTTTGAATTTGTCATTTCGGGGCCTCTTATAGCTGACTTTGCGGTATGGGCCTTGCTCATTGTTGAAGGCCGTACGGTGACCTATAGTTGTTAACTTCTGTGTCATTTTGGTCTCTTGTTGAGGGTAGTCTCATTGGCAATCACACCACATATTCTTTTTTTTTTTTATATATATTTAAAGTAACACCCATTCACACGCCTATCAGTTTAAAACAAATGTGTAAGCATTTAAGAACTATTATAAGTTTACATATACAATACTTTAGCGACCGTGCAATTACTGCATAGCCAGTCAATGTCGTTTACAAACTTCCATACATACAATCATTTTATTTTATTACGAACTTAGTGTGGATATTCAGAAGAAAATTGATCATTTTCATTACAAAGAAATTTAAGTAGTTCCAAATCATTGATATCGGATTCTCCTAAAATCTAATAACACAAATTTAACAGTACATTTAACTTCCGGTATATCTCAAGGTAAGACAAGTACATATTTTGTTATGGTTACTTTACTAACATTTTATTTTATGTAAAAACTACCCTTTTATTTTAAAGGAATTAAACATTGCCGCATTTTATGTGCACAACGATTGGAATGTATTTCTTGATTTATGACATTTATAAACAAATTGTATACCATTTTGGCATTTAGTGTAAAGGTGTGTACTTATAATTCATAAAGTAATAGTTTTATTATTACCTGTTACAATGTAGCTTAATTCAGATCAAACTTAATGTTTGTCAGTGTTGATACGATTTTATATGAAATAAATTAAACAATCGCTCTAAGCATTATACCATTATTCTTATTTCTACCAGTAATTTGAATATTCATACATGTACAATACCAACGTATTCAAAAGCAATCAAAATGTGCCCTGCTTCTAATTGGACGAACAACACTATTTAGAATATCAATTGAATGCATCATACTGAATATGTAAAACACATAATAAAGATACAAATGTTGGTGTAATTAACTATAATGGAAATTTTAATATGAATTCTAAGTTTGAATTTGAAGTAACGATTTGTTAGTTTTCTGCACATATTAAAGTTATTCGTATACAAAAATAAGAATCTTGAAACCATCAGTTACTAAGAATTTGATACTTTTGACTGTATGTAACGTGATTAAACTTGCACATTGAAATAACGTAATTTTCTTTCCATTGATAAACTTTTACAATACAATCAAGATATTTAAATATTTAAAATGATAAAATACACATCGCAGGTATTTAAATACAGTTGTGTATTAGTAAGTTTAGTTTATATATAGTGTATTACTTTTTATTTTTAACAAATATTCAAACTATTGAATATTTACAAATTTAGAACGACTGGTCGAGATTTGAAAAAAATTCTATCTTTCATTTACACGGGATAGTAAAGGATATGAACATTTAGTTGTTTCTTCAACTATCAATGTTACGCGTCAATATTCTGGTATTCTATATAGAACTGTAATGTTACAACAGCTAGACATGGACCGTTATACGATAAATGTAGTTGATATTTGTCAGACATCTGTATTAAATTGTAAAGTAGATCTCTGATTGCACTGATTGATTTGACTTTTCTGTTAAATCCCGTTTAGCTATACAGCTATTTACCGTCTTTAATACTGATACATCTTTGGCTTTTAATTGAAATGTACATCAGGAAAAGCGCTTTTGGTGCACCAATAATAAAGTGATGTTTTCAGGCATATACAAGCGTATGTTAGTATGGACTATTGTCATTACCAAAGACAGACTATGCCTTCTTTATGGTTCTCCTTTCTCTTATTCCAAAAATATACAAATCTCTACAAGAAAACAAAAGACACGGAACTTGCCAATTATAGGTAATTTTACCACCTTCAAAATGAGTAAATTCCTCACTGCATAGTCAACTTTGTAAACAATTCAAACGATGAAATTAACAACCTGATTTATGTACCAAATGATGAAAAAAAAAAACAAACATGAAAAACAGGTCACACTATAACCACTAAATTACAAGCATTAGTATATTTTCTTTTACATTCTAGAAAAAATTTTAAATAGATTAATTAAATCTGGTGTTAGATTTTAACTAATTATAAAATATGTATTCGTCTTTCATTTACAACTTATTTCCATTACTTTAAACCTTCAATGGCATTTAGTATTGTTAAATAGTTTAAGATAAATGTATATCACATTTGTAAAGGTAAGCACAATGGATTATTTCAATTCATTATTTGGCAAATATGTGCATTTAAAAGGTTGATTTTGACCTAGAACGGAACGCTATGAATTCAGTCAATTTATGAATGAAATCCATCTGACCTGAATAATAAAGTATACAATAAGCTTACAGTGTTTGACTCCAACTATAAGATATACGTGATATATATATATGTCGGATATAAAACTTGTCGGTATTTCAATACGTCGTTTCTGGAATCATTTATTTCATGAGAAAAGATCGTCAATTTCTCACGCCTTTATGCCGTCATTCTACCAGATAGAAGGCGCACCTGTATCCATGGTTTATATTTAAGTTTCCAGCACTTTTATATTCGTCCCTATTAAGGGTAGGGTCATATTAGATTTTAATATCCCAAATATTTTGTACAGTATAGAATCAACTTTTTTATCCGTTACCTCAACATGGGTTGGATTTGACATTGCATACATTTTGGTCACGTAGTGATTGAAGTCTTATGACAGATTCCACTATAAACCATACCATGGAACTGTCGTATATTAGAAAAAGAAGAGAATAATTAGTTATTAAAACAGTATCATTTGATTAAAATCAATTTTTTTTAATTTTTTTTTTTAATCGTAGAACATGTTTGATCCTTTCTATGTTTGTGGTGTAACGCAAAAATTCAAATTATCAATTTTAACACTAAATAAAGAGTAAATTTTCTTTATATTTGTTTCAATTTTGTGTATCAAAAAGTTTTTATATAGATATAAACAAAATGCATTATTATTACAGATGGAAATGACGTAGACATAACAACTAACGGTGACCATTCAGCTTTTGACAATCAACAATATCAATATCGTATATCTAGCTATTGAGCATCACGACATGACTGTTATACTTGAATTCATTCCTTCGTAAATTTTACGGACACTATCACGAGTTGGTTGACCGTTATGGTATAAATAAAGGCAACAGTAGTATACCGCTGTTCAAAACTGTATAACAGTTTAAAATAAGATGTCGGATATGTTCCTAATGTCGTAACTAATCCACTTTCCTTTTCACCACAAATGTGACCTACTAAGTTCGACTATTTACCGGGTTTGTTACAACAAGAGCAAAACAACAGGTGCCACATGTGGAGCAGATCTGCTTCCGGAGCACAAGAGATCACCACCAGTTTTTGATGGGGTTTTTGTTGCTCAGTCATCAGTTGTCTATGTTGTGTCGTGTTTACTATTATGTGTCTGTTTGTCTTTTTATATTTTAACCAAGTCGTTGTCAGTTTAATTTTAATCTATGTGTTTGGTTATTGCTCTGGTATCTTTCACCCCTCTTTTAAAACAGTTTAAACGACCAGATGTTTACAAAGAATTCAAACAATTTAATCAAATAGCTGACGACGAATATCATATCATCACTGACTTACATGCTTATGACTTTTGGATATGCACACATCGAATATGACGTTATGAAAAATGCTTTCGAGGATTCATCCTTTTCCTTACCCGATAACGTTATGTAATAGCATGAGAACAAACTATTATATTTTTTAAGTAGTAGAAAAGGCTAGATGCTTAAAATCGTCGCAAAAAAAAAAAAAAAAAAAATACAAAAAAAAAATAAAAAAAAAATACACAAGGTCCTGAATCTTGCTAAAAAAACATATGAAACATTTATGGTCTCTAAGAATTAAATAATAATCAGTGAACATTGACCTGTGAAGACGCTGTAACAGTATGAGAACAAAACATGACCTTGCTCAATGACTGAATATCAATACCGACAGACTGTAAGACAATAAGTGTTCATGGTTGTACAGCGGAACAATACTAGGGCTATATTTGTATGTTTCAATGAAAATATATTTTTGTACTGATCAAGTCGTCACACTTCAGAAATAAATTGGCCACCGACGTTTACAGAGAAACAGTTTTTTTTCTGAATTCCACACAGTTAAATGTCCTTTGTTCACTTGTATCAATGGGTTCTTATTGACGAATCATTACCTAACGTCTCATACATAGGGCAATACTTAGTTGAATCTTTGGGATGTATACACATTAATATATGCATATCAAGATATGTGTAAGGGTTAACACAGAAAAGTTTAAATAGACGACTAATAGATTCAATGAACCATGTTTAAATATATATGCAAGCTTTTTAAATTGCATGAAGGAATTCGACCCCGAGTTAATTATAATCATTAGTATGCATATGACTAATTATTCAATCGTTTATTTCAGAAACTTAAAAACCAATTTCAATGACAGAAAAAGGATAACAACATCATATAACAGATGGATTTAATTAAGTTCGTGATTCATACAGTAAGATATTCATAAATAAGCATTCCACTCACTAAGAAAATATGAAAAAAGACCTTACTACTTAATCATTATGTGTAATAAATAATTTAACTACTTACAATTTACATTATGCGATATGAATATATGTAGGTTAAACATGTTAAATTCATCACCTTATCAGAATTGTATCTAAGGCAAGTGCACTATCTGTCAATAACAATGAATATTGTCCACAGAAATGAAATGAGGAGGTGACAGTTACTTGTTCAGATTGATTTGAATAAAAAACTCATCAGTGATACCAGGTTTACAATTTTGTGTTTGCGCTAGACGCTCGTTTTGTTTTCAAAAGGCTCACCAGTGACGCTCAAATAAAAGTTAAAAAGGCCAAATTTAGTACAAAGCTGAAGAGGATTAAAACACTAATTTATGAGAAAAAAGCTTATTGTAGAAATAGTTTGGTTACTAGTTTTCTAAAATGTCAATCGTATTGATCCTGAGCAATCAAAATTAAAATATTTGATATACATAGTTCCACAAGTCAAAATTTAATTTCTGTCATAACATATATTTTTTTGTATTTTCCTTTATTATTCATTCGTCTACAATGACATTAAAAAAATGTCACTACTGTCCCATATACAGTATTCAATATGTTTAAATACTTTGCAATGCCTTTTTTTGTATAAAATTCTGGTACTATCGATTCACGATTCATCGATAACATCTCGACATTGTTGGAAACCATGTAACATCTTTGTTTGGCCTCCACTTCGAACAAAATTTAAGTGTTGGTTAAAGTAAACTTAAAGAAGGGATATAATTACGATACTGTTGTCAAGTCATTAAAGATTGCATATTTTGGCATTAATATTGAGTCACTGATAAGGTCTTTGCATCGGAACTAAACACATTATTTTTTTTAAAAAAACAGTTGTTGGCATGACACGGGTTATGTTCTTTTCATATATGTTATGATGGTATGATACTAAACCCCTAACGGGAAGGATTGTGCCTGATGTTCATATGATGAAATCATAATCTTTCAGTCAGTTTAATTGAAGTCTGGAGCTGGCATGTCAGTTAACTGCTAGTAGTCTGTTGTTATTTATGTATTTTTGTCATTTTGTTTATTTTCTTTGGTTACATCTTCTGACATCAGACTCGGATTTCTATTGAACTGAATTTTAATGTGCGTATTGTTATGCGTTTACTTTACTACATTGGTTAGAGGTATAGGGGGAGGGTTGAGATCTCACAAACATGTTTAACCCCGCCGCATTTTTGCGCCTGTCCCAAGTCAGGAGCCCTGGCCTTTGTTAGTCTTGTATTATTTTAATTTTAGTTTCTTGTGTACAATTTGGAAATAAGTATGGCGTTCATTATCACTGGACTAGTATATATTTGTTTAGGGGCCAGCTGAAGGACGCCTCCGGGTGCGGGAATTTCTCGCTACATTGAAGACCTGTTGGTGACCCTCTGCTGTTGTTTTTTATTTGGTCGGGTTGTTGTCTCTTTGACACATTCCCCATTTCCATTTTCAATTTTATTAAAAAAGTAATTGTCATTATATGCATTGGCTTGTCATTTGTAAAAAATAACCATGAACTGTCGCAGATAATTTCAATATTTGATCATGTTAATGGCTGATACATTTATGTGCGTTTTATTTATTAATATTGTAGATCTTTATCTTCATATTGGTGTCATTTGTTGCTACAGAATATGATTTCAAGTGTCCACATGCATCACACAGAATGATACGTGCTCATTGGTATTGTAATATAACAGAAGAAAATTATTCTTGTTTAAAAGATGTCCGGCAAGATTCTTACAGAGAATCGTGCTTATATAAATCTGATTTTGTCAGAATGGGCAAGTATAAATAGTCATCAAATTGAAAGTAGGTTGCAATAACATGTACAATGAAATGAAAATTACTCATTTAGAGAAATACAAAACAAATACATGTACATGGTCTTTATAAAATACCTGAATTCACACAACATGATCTAAATTGACCTTCTTGAAGTATTGTACTAATCCTTTCACATTCGACCTATGCAGAAAATATGTATATCTGTGTATTGTATCACCAGCCCAGTAGTCAGCACTTCGGTGTTAACATGAAAATCAATTTTTATAAATCCCCTGTTACAAAACTTTAAATTTTTCGAAAAGCTAAGGATTTTTTTATCCCAGGAATAGATTACCAAAGTTTTTGGCATAACTTTTTGGAATTTTGGATCCTCAATGCTCTTCAACTTTGTACTTGTTTGGCTTTACATCTATTTTGATCTGAGCGTCACTGATGATTCTTATGAAGATGAAACGCGCGTCTGGAGTATTTAATTATAATCCTGGTACCTTTGATAACTATTGAACCAAAAAATTCGTTAGATAAAATGGACATGAACAGTTTGCTCCAAAGTGTGATATATTCACCTATGCATGTTACAGATAACTTATCATACAAACATTGCCAAAGGATAACTAACCCCAAAATACATCACAATGCATAGACAACCCTTCCTTTAAACGCATGCGTGAATATATGACATGAATGATTTATAATGGTACATCTATCAACTGATTTTGTTAAACAAAATGACAAAACTCGTATCTCTTGAAATCAAGTTATATACAATTGCTTACACAGATTTCATACATGTACGTACGTTGTATAACATTTTTTCCCTCTCAGGTCAAAAGTATGTAATTAAAGGCAATAGAAGAAATATGAACTGCACTGTGAACAGATATCAACCATTCAAATTTTTTTCGACAAAACTGAGCAAATGCGCCTTCGTGAAATCATCATGTATTGAAGAAGGTCAACTCCTTTTTTCTCCTGGCTCAACAAAGGAAGATAGCACATGTGGCTGCGATTATACACGAGGTTACACTTTTGTATTACGCCCTAGAAATATTCGGTTTTGCATGCCAGAACAGGAAGATTGCACATGTTACGTAACCAACTGTCCGACGAACAATGGATTGTCAGCTGGTAAGCTCAAACATACTCGCCACACTTGTGACAACTATACAAACATAAATAAAACATGAACATGTTAGCAAATTAGAATATTGTTGTAATGTCGAAATCATTGAGGTCTCAGTGTTAGACGTAATTGTTAAACAATAATTATGAAGGTAAATATAGGAACACGTGCACCTTATAACTGCCTGAAGAAGTTAAATGTTTTTTTAATTTTCAATTGCTAAAACTACCGAAGTACTAACAAACAACTATATGTTTTCATGTAAGTTGTTCTCCGGTGAATGAGTGTTCTAGATCATGTTGTTTACGAATTCAAAATTAAAGACACTCTGAATCACATAATGCTAATTACTCATTATTTGTAGATTATGAATGTACACAAGATCCGATGCCATCTTCATTTGTCTCATTCATTGTAGAAACAAAGTAAGTGTTTATCTAAGAATAACTTATAATCTAAAGTATATGGATGTGAGGAACCATGATAAATATATTTTAATTGCTTATTTGAAGCTATTAACATGATTAAAGATCACACTTTTTACTTATCAGTATAATTTATTCCTTTGTAAGGCAAAGGAAAGTATCAAATATTATACTAACTCTCCCTGATTCAACATGAAACTTACTAAATTAAAAACAATAACAATTGCTTTCATTGGTTACTCATTTTCTGTTTCTTTATCAACTTCAGCCATGTCATAGATTTTGAAACCTTTAGAGCCACTGAAAAATATAAGTTTCATAAATGTCTGAAACTTTGATTTGCCATCCTTTTTTGTTTTAAATTTTTGAAAATATCACAGACATACAATAGTATATGTTTATACATTCATGCAAAATAAAATGTGTTAAAGAACATCAATCATATTTTCTGAAAACAACCTTGTTGAAATGACCGAATTTATTGATTTCAGGCCAAAGAAGAATGAAATAGTGAAAAACGGAAACTTTGACGCCTATCAATATAACTTAGCGGTTCCAACAAGTGTGTGTTAATTAACATTTAAACTAAACATTTTTTTTAAAAACAATTCGGTTTAAATAATGACATGTTAAAGGTAAGATGTGTGTACATTATGTATGAAAAGAAAGTTAGCAAATATTTTTAACATTTCGATTAGGATTAACCATTATGTCAAAAACATATCAAATTATATTAAAATGAGAGTTGTGGCAACGGCCATATTCTTCATGTGGGGCAGGAAATTTTAAGAAAAAAATGGTAGGTTGAACTTGTTTGTTTAGCTTATATGACAATGTTAAAATATACCACAAAAAATAACAACACTACGATACAGGAATACAGTACAACCAATCACAAGAACACTCAGCACAAGGAACACACAAATGGATAATAAAATAGTACATTACAACGTAACCTTTGTACTGTATTATAGTATTGAAGAACCCCTCGTACAAAATACGTATTTCGTTTGTTCTACAATTATGTGAGCATGTCGGCTTTATATCCATACCTTTATTACTTCCATTCCATTCTATTCGTTGAATTCGTATTATTCAGTTGTTTTGATTATGATATAGCTGTGTTCTTTTTAATAATCAACTCCTATTTAAGATAAATTAACACCAAACCATAGTACGTCAATTCCAGTTGTATACGAAAAAGGTTCGACAAATGATATTCCCTTGAACTTTACAGCTGTAAGAAATGTAGCCTACATTTCAATGCAGTTAAAAACAAGAATGTGTCCCCAGTACACGGATGCCCCATCCGCACTATCATTTTCTATGTTCAGTGGACCATGAAAATGGGGTCAAATCTCTAATTTGGAATTAAAATTAGAAAGATCATATCATACAGAACATATATACTAAGTTTCAAGTTGATTAGACTTCAACTTCATCAAAAACTACCTCGACCAAAAACTTTAACCTGAAGCGGGACAGACGGACGAACGGACGAACGGACGAACGAACGAACAGACGGACGGACGCACAGACCAGGAAACATAATGCCCATAAATGGGGCATAAAAATCTGTCAAAGACATATATCTTGGTTGTACAACTTTATCAACATATGGTGCATTATGACTCAGAATTAAAATCTTTACCAGTTGAACATGTTGCAGTATATAACGTTTTCATTATAAGCGGACATAAACCCCACTTACTGCAACTGTAATTTCTTTTTCATCATTTAAATTACATGAATTAATAATTTGAAAAGCGTAATTTTTAAAATTAGACGTTAATGTGTTTAAAATGATATAAAAAAATGGTATTTAACCTTATACTTGTACATGTAATGGATTACAAATTTTGGAGACTGTACTTGTCATGCAAACAAATCCATTCAAGAAAACAGGGTTACTGAAGCTTGTACACAGGAAGAAAACGTGTGAAATATTTGATTGATTCACTTCCAGTGATGGTTTAATCATGTCAAGTATTTCTTTATTTGAAACACAGATTCTGCACATTTTATTGAAAAGTCAAAATTTAACAAAGACTAACAAGGGTATTTTACCTCAATTAATTACTGCATGTATATCTTGTTTATGTTATATTGTAGGACAATACACAATATCAACTGTAGCAACAACTTGTATAACATTACTGATTGTAATAGTAATGATTCTGTTTAGTAAGTAAATTACTACTGTCTGTATGTGTGTGTATGAATGTTTTTGTTTCTCTCAATATTGGTAAAGTTTGATATTTAACCAATTTTAATCCACCATTTTCTAAAATGTCAGTAAAAGTAAGGAATATGAAAGATGTTATGCATTCGTTTGATCGGTTTGAGATTTTAATTTTGCCAATTGATTAGGGACTTTGCGTTTAGAATTTTCCTCTGAGATCAGTCTTTTAGTGATTTTACTATTTATTTTAACGTTATAAGAGGAAATATAGCACATTATTATTGCAGACATAACATATGTCATTCATGTTGCTGACTTAAAATATGTTTTGTCTCATTTGTTTTATTTTCATGTGAATCAGCGGTGTTCCAAACGACATTATTTTTTAAAATACATAATACCATTGTACCTATTTCGTAAATTCATGCAATATTTTCGTCTTAATTCATTAATCAATAAAATCCAAACACATTTTTTTACGATGTAAGTGTATATAAAACAGTTTGAACAGCTAAAACGGAGGATTTGTCGAAATACATATCTACTTAGTTTTTTTTGCTGGCGTCTTTGTTAGATTACTTTGTATGTTTGCATGAATTTTTTACACATTAACCTATTATGACTGTTTGAGTTGTTCAGCCAATTTTTTCAATATAACGGGACTATAAACAACTGTCATACAAGTGGGAGGTTACGCTAGCTATAAACCAGCTTTAATCCACCTTTCACGTGCCCAATATTAAAATTAAAAACATATGGTAAAATTGAGAATGGAAATGGGGAATGTGCCAAAGAAACAACAACCCGACCATAGAAAAAAACAACAGAAGGTCACCAACAGGTCTTCAATGTAGCGAAAAATTCCCACACCCGGAGGCGTCCTTCAGCTGGCCCCTAAACAAATATATTTGCGCCTGTCCCAAGTCAGGAGCCTCTGGCCTTTGTTAGTCTTGTATTATTTTAATTTTAGTTTCTTGTGTACAATTTGGAAATTAGTATGGCGTTCATTATCACTGGACTAGTATATATTTGTTTAGGGGCCAGCTGAAGGACGCCTCCGAATTTCTCGCTACATTGAAGACCTGTTGGTGACCCTCTGCTGTTGTTTTTTATTTGGGCGGGTTGTTGTCTCTTTGACACATTCCCCATTTCCATTCTCAATTTTATATACTAGTTTAGTGATAATGAACGACATACTAATTTCCAAATTGTACACAATAAACTAAAATTAAAATAATACAAGACTAACAAAGGCCAGAGGCTCCTGACTTGGAACAGGCGCAAAAATGCGGCGGGGTTAAACATGTTTGTGAGATCTGAACCCTCCCCCTATACCTCTAGCCAATGTAGAAAAGTAAACGCATAACAATACGCACATTAAAATTCAGTTCAAGAGAAGTCCGAGTCTGATGTCAGAAGATGTAACCAAATAAAAATAAACAAAATGACAATCATACATAAATAACAACAGACTACTAGCAGTTAACTGACATGCCAGCTCCAGACTTCAATTAAACTGACTGAAAGATTATGATTTCATCATATGAACATCAGGCACAATCCTACCCGTTAGGGGTTTAGTATCATACCATCATAACATATATGAGAAGAGCATATAACCCGTGTCATGCCAACAACTGGTTTTTGCATAAATGTGTTTAGTTCCGATGTATATTATACGGTAGTATGCATTAATACCAATGTACTTCAAAAGTCATATGACGACCATAAGGGACATAATAGCACGAAAAAAGTAAAGGTACACTTCAATTAAAAAAAAACAAAAACATGAGCAACCTCAGCACATAACATTTATAAATCAAGACCAACTTGTATTATTTGTGAAGCAGACACTGGACATTTATTCATTATGTCTTTGTACTTTTCGATAAACGTTTGTGCATCTTATGATTGGATACTCCATGTACGGTAGAATTTTGGTATGTTGGTTCTGGGGTGAGGAAAATTTATAATTTCAACTGTAATAACGTATAAACCCCAGCAAAAACTTTCTACAGTTAATGTACATAAACATCAAGCCGGAATAAAGAATAAAAATACATTATCTCGATGATAAGATATTTTATTGAATGTCTTGCAGGTAAATATCATAGGCAGATCATGCGGATGATTTGCATTGAAAATAACACAGAAGAATTAGATGGACACAAGGAAGATAATAACGTATGGTTCAACATAATATAATGTTATAATTCTTATATGATTTGCATATAACATGTATAAGGGAAAACGTTGATATGATTGCTCGTGAGGACTTCCGGTAGTTGATCTAAACGTTGGTTATTTTTTGATAGATGACGTTGACCGATCTTTTTTTCTCATTTTTTCATAACCAATGTTAACAAGATGGCGGCGATTATAAACAATAAATAAAATAATAAACACAAAAACATTCGTTTGAATGATAATAAGATTTTTGCAGTTTATTTGTTATCAAATAGCAATCTCATTTAATACATATTTTTTCGTCAATCAACAAATATATTCATGCGCCAGGCCTATTCAATTACATACATATACAATGAATGTGTGATAAAGGATGCGAGTATAGAAAAATATATTCAATTTCTCTAATTTTAAAGAATTATAAGGATTAAACGCCTTTTTAAAGGAATTTATTGGTGTATAAACTAGACCAACATATCATAGGACTTTTATTTGTTTGTGAGTGAATAGGTCGAGGATAATTTGAAATTAACATACATTAAATTTGTTTATAAGTAACTTTTCTGTAAATATTATTTTCTTTAGTTTTCGCTTAGTTCTTGATACAATTGTATTTCAACCCATTTACTTTAACCATGCTTTTTAATTTGATATTGCAATATATTATTTTGTGACACAACACCCGAAAAATAATATGACGTGCAACTAGCACCTAAGTGAATAGAAATAAGCATTATTCAACCATGTTAAACTCATGATATAGAACAAATACTAATAGCTACACAGTGTGATAGTGACGTAAAAGAGAAGCGCAATATACCATAGGGACATTTAAACTCATATGTCGAAAATTAACTGAACACGTATTGATTGAAAAATAAATAACCAAGAGATAATCAGACAAACAACAGATGACAACACATGACAAAACTTAACATAGGAAACTAGAAATTTATCAACATCAACCCCAACTTCAGAATATCAGCAAGATCTTCCTTGACGTGCATGAAGATTCTTTCACATGAAAGTCATTTCATAAAGCTTAATTGAGAGTGATATTTAGATATTGTCAAACCATTATGTAGTTTTTATATGAAATACTTATATTCTAACGTTTCAATCTTGCGTTATCCTTCAATATAACATACACTTTTGTCGTTTTCATGTAGTATTTAAGAATAGTGAATTTGACATTTGTACTTAATGTGTAAAGTTGACTATGTATACGTGTTCCATTTAAGGCTACAAACAGCTTATTGTGATTTGTCTATATTTTTTACAGTTAGAAAACAACTGCGATGAAGAGCATAAAAACCGTAATGCATCTGGTCATGAAGAAGATGTAAGTTTTAAATTAATCAGCTAAATATGCATTATCCCACTTCATCGAGTGTGATACGATATTTATCAATTAGATACAGTTACATTTACATTTTCAAATTAAATACGCGAGATTCGCCGAGCATTTTAAATATTTCAAATTCAAGTGATTTGGTGGTGAAACCTGTTTCTCTAGGGATTTTGAAACAATATGCAGGCAAAGTTATTGCTTCTTTTCAAATATGTTGCAAAAAATATGTGTTCTTTTTATGCGACGTCATAAAACGTCGTCACTTTTTTTTCATGACGCGACAATGGGAAATTTAGACGATAGCAAGAATACTTGAAGTCACAATCGAATTTGACTAACGAATATTTTAGATCAAACAAACATCACGTTACAAAAGAAAACATTCAACAGGTCAGGAAAAGGATAAATTGGATAAGACATAGAAAAATAAATATAACGTTTTTGACATGTTTGAGTGGATTGTTTGCATTTGGCAATGTAAACATTGCAATTAACCAAACAGAACACAATTGAAATATAATTATTTTTACAAATCTATTTTATAGCCAAAAGATAGCTGTGAAGAAGGATTTGTTGTGGTCGATGAAACTTTTGATGAGGAAGATGTAAGTGTTAAGCTGCTTTAGTTTGCAATGCAAAAAATGTATTTTGGTAATTTTCTTTTGTTACCTATCCTGACATCGGCCTCAGACTTCTTTTAAACTGACTTTAACTGTGCGTATTGCTGTGTTTTTGTTTTTCTAAATTTGCTCAAGGTATTAGGGGAGGTGTAAGATCTCACAAAACATGTTGAATTCCGAAGAAGTTTTGCGCCTGTCCCATGTCAGGAGCCTCTAGTATTTGTTTGTCTTGTTTTTGAATTTAGTTCATTTATTTATTTCGGAGTATAGTATATCGTCCTTTATATGACACGCCGTTATTATATTTATTCAATTTCGAGATATCTTATTTAGTAAAATAAGATATCTTATAAACTAATTGAGATATCTTAATAACAAAATGAGATATCTTATATATTAATTGAGATATCTGATTTATTAAATAAGATATCTTATATATTAAATAAGATATCTTATTAAAATGTTTATAAAGATATCTTATTAAATATATAAGATATCTTATTTAAAATATAAGATATCTCTATTTATTTATAAGATATCTTATTAACTATATTATAAAAATATAGCCTTTGTATGAGGTCGATACAAGGATATATTGACCTGAAAGAAGTATATTGACTGAGGACGAAGTCCGAGGTCGATATACTTCTTTGGGTCGATATATCCTGTATTGGCCTCATACAAAGGCTATATTTGTTATATCATTAATTCCGACCATGTTTGTATCAAAATCGTCATTTAGGTTTGTTGGAACTTTATATATATTACATTGTCTCCTTGACAATAACAACATATTAGTTGTTATTTCATTTACTTTTTTTTGGGGACATCTTATGTATTTGAAGATTTTTTTTCGTCAAATAATCGATCACAGATATCATTTGTTTCAAAACGTTAAACAATATCCTGAAATTCATTACATGACGTCACAAAGTATATCGGTTTTTAGATATTCTAAAAATAACAGTGCAATATGCTTTTTGCCGGTCAATATGCGTTTTGCTATCCGCCGTTTTCTCTCTACCTTTGAAAATATAGTTTAACATGTGACTATCCCTAAACGAATCAAATTGATTAAAATATACGAATTAATAATACCTCATGAATCTTATAAACTAATTGAGATATCTTAATACCAAATGAGATATCTTATATATTAATTGAGATATCTGATTTATTAAATAAGATATCTTATATATTAAATGAGTTTGTAAGATATCTTATAACCTAATGGAGATATCTTATAAACTTTTAGAGATATCTTATTAACTTATAGAGATATCTTATTTACTTATAGCGATATCTCATAAACTAACAGAGATATCTTATAAACTAATAGAGATATCTTATTAACTTATAGAGATATCTTGTAATATATTATTAAATAATAGAGATATTCAAAAACAAGACAAACAAATACTAGAGGCTATATAACTATATAAGATATCTTTTATATCTTTTATATAGTTTATAATAGAGATATCTTATTTACTTAATAAGACATCTCCATAAGTTAATAAGATATCTCTATTAGTTTATAAGATATCTCTATTAATTAATAAGATATCTTATAAAGTATGTATTTAAAAGATATTTTTATAAAGAAGTAAGATATCTTATATACTTTATAAGATATCTTATTAATTAATAGAGATATCTTATAAACTAATAGAGATATCTTATAAACTAATGGAGATATCTTATAAACTTTTAGAGATATCTTATTAACTTATAGAGATATCTTATTTACTTATAGCGATATCTTATAAACTAATAGATATATCTTATAAACTAATAGAGATATCTTATTAACTTATAGAGATATTTTATTTAATTGGTTATAAAGATATCTTATTTAATATATAAGATATCTCCATAAGTAAATAAGATATCTCTATTAGTTTATAAGACATCTCTATTAATTAATAAGATATCTTATAAAGTATGTATTTAAAAGACATCTTTATAAAGAAGTAAGATATCTTATATACTTTATAAGATATCTTGTATACTTTATAAGATATCTTATATACTTTATAAGATATCTTGTATACTTTATAAGATATCTTATATACTTTATAAGATATCTTATATACTTTATAAGATATCTTATTAATAATAGAGATATCTTATTAACTTATAGAGATATCTTATAAACTAATAGAGATATCTTATAAACTAATAGAGATTCTTATTTACTTTCAAATTAAATAAGATATCTTATAGAAATTGAAGATATCTTAATACTTAATAAGATATCTTGTTAAATAAATAAGATATCTTCAAATTTGAATAAATATAAAAACGGCGTGCCATACCTTTATTCCTGGACTAGTACATATTTGTGTTTAGGGCCAGCTGAAGCAAGCCTCCAGTGCGGGAGTTTTTCTTTCTGTTTAAGACTCATTTGTGACCTCCGGATGTTTTGTGCTCTTTGGTCAGGTTTTTGTCTCTTTGACACATTCCCCATTTCGATCCTCAATTCTATGAAAGATTTTTTCAGAAACAAATTTGATATTTGCCTTTCAGCTACTATGTACTCCGAGTATAAAGAAACTAAATGAGGTCTTAGTGAACAAGTTTTGATGATAATAACTTGTTCAATCTCAAAATGAGTTGATACACGTGTATTAATTATATAATTCGCAATCATAATCTGAATCAAACATGCTCAGAAAGAACATCGACACACTAAAATGTTTCAGTATATTAATAGTAGTACCTGGAAACGAATGTAAGTAAATCAGGCCCTTTTTCTGTTAATTTAACGTCAGTTACAAGGAATGAAAATATTACTAATATGATTCGTTATTGCCTCCCTACTGATACATAGGGTGTGAGGCCGAATTTCGAATCTGCTATGCATTTTGCCTACTCTCTATGGTTCATAAATAGCCAGTAATGGACCGTTGAATAACTAGTTTATCACATGTGGAGCAGGATTTGCTATTTAACATAAACACCACGCGACGGCGTTTAACTAATCACAACGTCATAATTTACCCGCTGAGCGATAATAGATTTTTTTCGCTCATGCAATTTTAGAATAGAAGAATACTTTTTCAAACATATAAAAATATTTTTTATTGATATATACAAATGTTGTAGATGCACATGTTGAGTTTCAACGTGAACAGTCAACCAGTTTATCGTTTATCAAACAGTGAATATGAAAGGATTCACAAGCAAAAAAACATAATGTTGTTTTTTTCTGCCATGCCAATAACATATTAATGCGTTCATGTCTATCCCAAATTCATGTATTTGGTTTTGATGTTATATTTATTATTCTCGTGGGATTTTGTCTGATGCTTGGTCCGTTTCTGTGTGTGTTACATTGTAGTGTTGTGTCGTTGTTCTCCTCTTATATTTAATGCGTTTCCCTCAGTTTTAGTTTGTTACCCCGATTTTGTTTTTTTGTCCATGGATTTATGAGTTTGAACAGCGGTATACTACTGTTGCCTTTATTCATGTAGTTTTGCCAATGAGTTCGTTATTATTTCATGGATTTGTATGTTAGCTTTCATACAATTTTAAGTATATATCTTAAATTAAAAACTAACGAATCAAACATCAAGTCTTGAACAATATTTTTTGTGATATATTCTAAAATGACTTATGCTACGTTTCAACAATCTCGTCTCCTTAAAACATACACTTCAATAGTATATACTACTAGTATACAATACTGTTCATGGTCAACTTATAGATTTTTATACAATTTGTTATTTTCAGACAATAGCACGAAGAATTGCATCTACTATTGATAAGCTAGAGAAAACACTTTCAAAACTGGACAAACAGAAAGCTATATCTATTTGTAATATAGTTAAGTCAAAAGGTCATCGCGGTAAAGGAATACTTAATTTTCTTGTTGCTGTTAACAACATATTAGAAAATGATAAAACAGAGGAAATTAATTTTGTGGATGGGATAAAGCTAATACAAATAATTTCAAAAACCCTCAATACTATAAGTAGAGATGAAATTGATTGCATTCAAATACCAGCAATAGTTTTACAATGGCTATGGCCAACTCGAGTTATTAAAATAGAGAAGCAGGACAAATTGCCAGATGATATGAATTCAAAAATTATTGACATTCGAAACAAATTTGAAACACTCTATAAAAGCCTGACCGAAAACCATGATTACTCGAATAGTTTGGTCAGCGAAATAACGGTGTTTGTTAAAAGTATACAGAACAAAATATCTTTATTAATGAAAAGCAAAGATATATGCACTGAGGACGAAGTAAAAAGAGTACAATATAAATCACATAAATTGATTAACCTTTATATGGACGTACAGTTTCTAATATCTGCATATTGTATTCAATATTATACATGTTATAGCCATAGTGAACCTTGTACTGTGGATATACACCAGCTTATGTTAACAATACTTAAGGATATAGAAGAAACTCAAGCAAATTTTCTGAAAACATTTGCACAACCAACAGTAGACACCGTTGCATTTTTTGCTTTATTCCATCCATCAGAATATGACTTTATAACTGAATACATGAAAGTTAAAGGAATTACCCTGCAAGATCTCTACGATGTGCTAAACAATAACAATTTTGCAATCCGTCCACAAAAATGGCTAGAATATCGAGCAGTGATGTCTTACACGCCTACAGGAACAATATGGAGTGTCAAAAAACCCGATGATAAACGCAGTTTACTCTTCGAGTTTAAATCACATTCTAAAATCGACAACATATTTCTAATCAGGTCAGTTCAATGGCCATCTTGGTATATGTATATGAAAGATAATGCAACTGTAAGAGGTCAGAAACAAAAGACAGGCCCAAAAAGAGAATGGAAAATAGTACGTCTTGACAACGAAAAATACATGATTTGCACGCGAAAATGGCCTAGCAAATTTATATATATGGACGATGGTCCTTTGGGAAAAGTTATCGCTTCTTACGGAGACCCGGGTACTAGCGGTTATTTGGATTTGATACATGAAAACGAAATTGACTTGTGAATACCTACCTTCCCTAATGATTTTCGTAAAATACTGTACATGTATGATGGTATGTTCAAATATGTGTGAAAAGAGTTAAGAGCTTTATGCAAGGTTTATTATTTTTGTTATTTGATTACATAAAAATACTAGCACAAAGGTGTTGTATTTATTTGTTTTTTAGCTCAAGATTAATTGATAATGAAAATGAGTATATTTTTATCATCAATTCCCAGAGAGGTATATTAAAAGACTGTTATGCTAAAAACAGTGTGCCTAAATATTTTGGTAAAACTTAATTTTATTTTCTGCCTTATGGCTGCAAAACCAAAAAACCAACACCTTAACTTATGGAGTTTAATTCTAACGATACATCTATATTTGTCAAAACATTTTAAAACATCAATTTTACTGAGATAGGGCAGTGTTAAATCTCGTCATTGTGACCTTGTCTTCACAGCAAGTACGTCGAGGAAAAAGGAGTTATGTTGAGTCTACAGAATAGATCATAATATTGTTTACATACTAGATAATCCTTTTAAGTCACTAACACTGTCATTTTCCCTCACCTCAAAATTTGCCACTGAAGAGTGAAACATAAAATAATCATTATATGTCTTTGGCAATCATACCACAACTCTTATATTTATAGAAAATAATCACAATATTCATATTGCAATACATATAAATGCCCCAATGTTGATTTTAATGGTAAACGGTTTATTTCCATGATTAACCACATTCAAATAATTTCTATAAATTTATTTACTTTATCGGATATAATTGGTTTTATTCCAAGTCAAATTATATCAAGTTAAACCAATTATACACCACACCCTTGTCTGTCTGGTTGGTTTAGAAATACAAATTAAACTATATTTCTTAGTAGAAAGTCTTTCCTTTATTCAAAATTGGCTATTTTCAAAATGAATGCTAGAGGTCAACGGGCGTTTGATGAACTTTCAAAACAGGGGTTTTCATAAGTTTGACACACATTACACAAACTTAAGAGGGAAAACGTACATTAAGAAGCTTTAATGAAATTGTTGGATGTCGAGAATTGATCACACACTGTTAGCCGATCATTGAGTTTATCAATGTGAAACAAATATTGGTAGAGCCGCTACTGATAAACTTTCCAGTGTTTGGTGTTTTTGTTTGAAATTTTCTGAACAACTAATTTGGCAAGTAAAATAAATAATGCCGTCATTGACAAACTAGCTAAAAAATTATCCTATGTTAAGGAATGTTTGTCGGAGTTCAAACTCCTTATTCCATAATAATGGGCAGTAGTTTAATAACAGTACATTGAACAATTCGAATCAAACCGTAAAGTGTATGTGTAAATCGGCAAGCACACAAAGTAGAGAACTTACATTTTGACTCGATACGTTACGTATTTGTTCCTGTTATCTTAGAATTCAATTGTCCAATAATGCCTAAAAAGTAAAATAACAATAATACCAAACAGAAAGTTCTTCCTAAAACAACAAAAATCAAAAGTTCAAACAGATTAAATGAAAGATAAACAACTGTCATATTCCCAACTTTGTACAAGCATTTCCGTATGTTTAAAATAATGGATTAAGTAAAGAAACCAAACCTCTAATTTATATGAAAATTGCATAGAATTCCGATATACTGAGAACAATGTGTGAGCCAAACAGCCGTCAATATTGAGTAATAATCATAAATACAAATAACTATTTAAAAAAAGAGAAACAAAATGGTGCATAAAAGACACTTTATAGACAGAGTACATAAGCACAATTAAAAGACATGGATAAAAAATGACTGTAGGATAATAATGCAGTGGCGGGATATAGAAATGCCGAGTAATGCCAAATGAATATTAACAACAGACAAAAACAGCTAAGAATAAATATACATATGCAGATAAAAAGAACAGTATAACACGCAAATAAATGATAAACAATATCATGCTGTACATAGCTTCTATACTCCAAGACCATCATGTATTTTTTGTGAAGTTGATACAGAAAATTTATCAACATAATCATTGTATTTTCTAATGCACATGTCTTTTGTTTTTTTAGAAAATGGACGAGACTAACAATATTTCTGTTCCATAATTAACCACAGTGTATGTCTCAAGAAATACAATACAAGTTCATTTATTGCTGAATATTCCCTGTTATCAGCCCTTGTACTTTGAAATGTTATTTCATTTATATCCTTTGTTTAAAATTTTAGTTAATTTTTATATTTTGTAGTTCAGTATGACGTCAATTTGCACTGCACTAGTGCACATTTGTGTTAGGAAGGCAGATAAAGTCGACATCTAAGTCTTTGGCCGGGTGGTTGTCCTTTTAAAATATTTGCAATTTCCATTTTCAATTTTATATGAAACTAATATACCTCAACTCTTCTTTTATGAGTGACCGATGTTCTTCGAGACCTTGATATTTTAATGTATTAACAGTATGACGTCAATTTGCACTGCACTAGTGCACATCACATTTGTGTTAGGAAGCCAGATAAAGTCGGCATCTAGGTCTTTGGCCGGATTGTTGTCCTTTTAAAATATTTGCAATTTCCATTTTCAATTTTATATGAAACTAATATACCTCAACTCTTCTTTTATGAGTGACCGATGTTCTTTGAGACCTTGATATTTTAATGTATTAAGGTATTCACCCAGCAACCCAAAATTAGTTAATAAATAAACGGTTTAATTGTTCTATTACTAGAACTCGTGCTCTATGGGACGTCATTTCTAAAGTCAGTGAACAGATTACTCAGTCTATGGAAGAAGCGATTCGATAAAAGCTTTTCTTATATCAACAAGCGATATTGTCTTATATCAACGAGTTGCATTGTGGGAAATTTCAGACGAATGTTAGCATTTGTACGAAGAAAGGCAGATTTCTCGGTATAAAGTAATGACTCTTTTCTTAAAACAGGGTGACATTTAACACGACTTACGTCTGGTGTAGAATTTTCATGAGTTATTTTATGTAATAACAATCAAGGTGTATTTAAACGAGAAAATTGAATTATTGAATAAATGAAACATAAATGCACGATTTATCATTTGTAGATGTATACATTCTATAAATATGATGTAGCAAATTCAGTGGAATGCAATTGAGATGAATTAAATTGTTTGCTACGCCAAAATCGCCTATAAGTCAACGACACTGCTATATTTTGTCTTATATCATAGCGATGATTTTTTAATATCAAAAATTTATGAATGCGATACTTTTCTAATATAACTGCTATAGTTTTCTAATATAGAACTAATACGATGACACGTCACAATGCATGTCAAGAAAACTGCAAACATAATTCACAAACTTAGATCATGACCAGTTCAATGTTTTAGGATCAACATCACTAAAATTTCGTAACTGTAACACAATTAACGCTTACAAGAACTTATCATTCTGAAAATGTTGCTTGACCCTATTGATAGTTGAAAGTGTTAACAACTTGTTCAGTCTATTGTTTTCAATCACATGGTTTAACCAACCAACTAACATGTTTAACCCCGCCACATTATTTATGTATGTGCCTTTCCCAAGTCAGGAGCCTGTAATTCAGTGGTTTGGTAATGTGTTTCATATTTGTGTTTCGTTCATTTTTCTTTATATAATAAGGCCGTTATTTTCTCGTTTGAATTGTTTTACATTGTCTTATCGGGGCCTTTTATAGCTGACTATGCGGTATGGGCTTTGCTCATTGTTGATGGCCGTACGGCGACCTATAATTGTAAATGTCTGCGTTATTTTGGTCTCTTGTGGACAGTTGTCTCATTGGCAATCTTACCACATCTTCTTTTTTTATAATTCTATTTGAAGTGATGATGCAATGGCGGAATTTAAAAGCGGTTGCAAATACGTCTACCGACCTATTAGATTCTAATTTACTGGTCACATTGCTATAGTCTACCCACCTTGGTAATATCGAAATAGACAAAAAATATCATTACTTAAAAGAAACATTCATTCAAACAATCCAATCCAATACAGCTCCAAATTACAATGAATGTTCAAATGGTAAAATCAATAATCCAAACAAATTACAATGTACAAATGCTGATGTCCCGCTCTTTGAAGATACCAACTGAGTACAGATACAACGAAAATCAAAAATCTTGTCAAAACAGAAAATATATTTATTATTAACATAGCAAAAGATATTGAGAAGGAAGACAGTTCTTTTTGGATATCAAATACTTTCCCCCGTTGGTACATCGATATCTCTATGAACATAATCAGCTCGCCACGTGGACGCTCTTTTGCATCGCGATGACCGTGAGGGTATTCCGATGTATTGTTACCACATAGATTTGACTTCCGTTTTTGGCTAGTACAAATGTAACCGATCGTATAAATATGCGAACTTTTCTTAGTGCAAAATAACAATCCGTATCGCTTCTTATAAATTCATTTCTTCAATGAGTACTAAAAAAATGTTTAGAACACAAATAAATAAGATGTAAATGTCTTTTGACGTTAGAAATGTGTATATTCGTTCATTCGTTCATTGTGTATTAATTTACGTTTTTTGATTGAGTTAAGTCTGCCAATTGATAGTTTATCGTGTGTTTTTCTATGTTGTGATGTTATGCTATTGTTTCAGAAAAAGGGAAAAAGTTTGGATCCATTAAAACGTTTAATCCCGCTGCAAATGTTTGCACCTGTCCAAAGTCAGAATCTGATGTACAGTAGTTGTCTTTTGTTTATGTAATATAAACGTGTTTCTTGTTTCTCGTTTTTTTTTTATATAGATTAGACCGTTGGTTTTCCCGTTTGAATGATTTTACACTAGTAATTTTGGGGCCCTTTATAGCTTGTTGTTAGGTGTGAGCCAAGGCTCCGTGTTGAAGGCCGTACATTGACCTATAATCATGGTTTACTTTTTTAAAAAATTGTTATTTGGATGGAGAGTTGTCTCATTGGCACTCACACCACATCTTCCTATATCTATATATCTTTTCTATATTCATAAATTTAGATTGTTCAGTTGGAGGACTGGAAAGCAGTTATTTATAAGGGGAAATTTTAAAGATTTATAGATACAAGAAGATGGTGCATGAGTTCGAATGAGACAACTTTCCATCAAAGTAATAATTTGTTTAAAGTAACCCATTTTAGATCAAAGTAGGTCCTTAAACACGGAGCCTTGGCTCACAGCGAACACCATGCTATATAGGAACAAGAACATTGCTAGTGTTAAACCATTCAAACAGGAAAACCAACGGTCTAATTTTAAAAGAAGGAGATTCAAAATTACAGGTCAATCATTTTGATACTTAGCTATTGGATTATTTGATTACGGCATTGTTTATTAAACTCTTATTTGATTAGATTTGCTTCCTAAACCAATTGAGAAATTTGTAAGATGTTACCAAAAACAATTTGAATTTAAGCAATGGTCTTAAAACTGCTTATTTACATACAATACTACTAAAAAGTAAAATTTAAAAAAATTAAATTGAACACCGAGGAAAATTCAAATCAGAAAGTCCCTTTAATATCAAATGGTATAATCAAATGATAAAACACACCAAACGAATGGATAACAACTATCATATTTCTGACTCGGTACTGGCATTTTCAAATTTTGAAAATGGTGGATTGAACCTGGTTTTATAGCACTTCACCTCTCATGTGTATTGCAGTCTCATCAAATTCTGTCATATTTACAACGATGCGTGAACAAAACAGACATAATAGGTAAAATTGTCAAAATATGGGTACAACAGTCTAATATTAATACTAATCTGTACTAATATTGATATAACAAAAACTCGCTATGATATTTTAAAAGTATCGCATTGATAATTTATTTTAAAAGTATCGCATTGTTTATTTATGTATATAAGAAAAACACAGCACCTCAAATTTTACACTGACATAAACTTAAGCTTCTAACTAACTTCTGCATGTATATTTAGACTCAATTGTTGTTTTTATTTAAACAATAAGTTTTAAAATTAGTATTTTCTTAATTTTTCGTTGCCGAAAACAACATTTTCCGCATGGAATGTCTGCATATTTACAATTGATATTAGACAATATCGCTATGTGATATAAGAAAAGTTTTTATCGATACGCTTCTTCCATAGACTGGTACTATACACATACACATGTATAACAAACACCTTATCATGATAATGTTATCAGATATATGCTGATTGTTTAAAAGCGGGATTCCACCTATATGAGTAAATAGACAGACATTATGGTTTCTTTGATTGGCTTTTATATCAAGTAGTACTTGCACTGTTTGTTTATCTCCTTTTAAACATACTACACCGAGGTTGGAAATCCTCTTTTCATCGAAAATATAACAACAATGTAAAATACTCGTTCATATTTTGTACAATAGCGACTCCTGTGCTTGTATTGGCTGCATTGGTTTTAGCATTATATACTATTAAAACATAATGGTTCGTTCATTGTTTTCTCTTCGCGCACCATTAGGTGGAGTAGATAAATATTTGTCACTTGTGTTGATATTTGAACCTCTGTCACGTAATAAATAACATCTTTCTAAATGACCTTTCATAAATGCGACGTATGATTGCAAGAAACCATTACTAGTGTTTTTTTTTCATTTACTTTGGTAGAATCATGTAACAATAGATCTATTATATTTTCATTGAAAATTAAAAATACTTTATGAAAGGTGATTTGCTTTTTACGTTAGTTTGGATAACATTTGCTTTGTATTTCAAAAGCTTTTTCATTATGTTTTGTTGGTTCTTTCAATGAGCTAAAGAAGGAGGTGTTCTGTTATTATAACCACTCATCTATCATAGTTTTATTATATTTACGAAGAAGCTCAACAGTTTTAAGATATCCTTTTGAATGTGCTATATCAATCGCGTTCATTCCATTTATATCTGTATTTTTGATGTCTACATTCTTAGACAGCAGGAACGTAACTGCATTGAAACTTCCCGTTTCACAAGCTCTTTGCAGCGCAGTTCGTTGCATTATCTTATCCGTCCTGTTCACTTTTGCATCATATTTCAGGAGCATTGTCATAGTACATACATTGTCATTATTTGAGGCGGCATCAAATGGGGTTAAGTCGTCAATTTTGTAATTTCAAGAGTAGATTTGTCGTTCTCCTGAATTATGTTTGCTATTTGTCGATGACCACCTAAACATGCCAAGTACAAAGGCGTTCTGTTGTATTTGTCCTGATAATATATGTGATCCCTTTTTAATTGAATAAGTGAATCTGCCAAATCATCATAACCTAGTTCTGATACAATATGAAGAGGTGTAGAGCTATTATCATCACATTTAAAATCTTTAGTCTGTAAATCGTGAAGACGTCCAATGAGTTTATTTCGAAATGAAAAACAGTTCATCTGTATGCTAGTAAACACATCCCTGTGATAACCGTTTTTTTTTTATCAGACAGTAGTCTTTGGAAAAAATATTTCTCCTGCTCAGGTTTCACCATTATAGTTAATTTGTCATGATCCTCTTTTAAAGAAGCTAATTGCAGTCGATTAGCAACAAAAAATCGACTTCCATACTTTATTAAACAATGAACTATACTTTCTCCTACTATAAACGAAAGGTTGTGGAATAACTGTTCGTTAATAGAAGAGAATCCCTCGTTTGTTACATTTACGTATGTTCCATTCAAGTCATATAATGTTGATTGAAGCTCTGTAGTTGATGGGATGTATTCAAATCCTAATTCATTGCATAGGTCATTTAACAACCCTTTAGTTGTATGATTGTCAAGGCTTAGTATTTGGTTTTTTAGATTGTTATTTTTCACTACAAGTAATGATATTGCAAGAAAAGCTATATCTGATTTTTCTTTCAGGTTTATCATTTCGTTCGCAAGGACTTTGTATGGATATACAAAAAAAAAACATATCGGTATCTTCTTGTTTTGAGTAAACCGAACATAACAAAGGGAATAAATTATATACCATGACTGTATCTTCGGTTAACTCTGGAACGTTATACCTACGACAAATGTTTCTCCTTTCAAAAAGTGACAACTTAAAATCACACGAAAGTAAGTCACAGTGTCCTTGTGAGAAATTTAATTTACGACTGAACCCACATTTGTAAATGTTCGATCTGCATGTTAATATAAGTTTCGATTTTGAGCAGTTCGTAAAGGTTTGTTTGATAAACGATTCTTCATTTATCCATCGTTGAATACTTGATTGACGAACAATGTATTTGCCTACTGGATCATCAATCAAAAACAGCTGTTTTGTTTCAGACAATAAATATACACATGGAAAAAAGTATTGCAACACCTTATTGAAATTGAAATTAAAAAAACACTCTTTATTTTTTTGTGATATAATTTGGTAAAATAGAAGTAATTAAACATTATTTAAGTATCACCTGAGTTTAATCAATAAATATCGACTCGATAAGTTTTTATCTGCACATGCAGCTACTGTACCCGTAAACAGCAAAACAGCTGTTTTTATCCTCATTATTTTCAACACTTTAGATAACCAAGTTTTTTAAGTTATGTGATTGACACCTTGTAATGGGTCCTTGAAAACTTTTAACTGCTGCAAGATGGCATATTATCAGCATAACAGAAGCAGGGATATCGTTGTAACAACTGAACGTATTGTTGGTCATCACCATTCCACTATAAGTCGTTTTGAGTATAAAAATTAGGCAATACACACTGTTAAAGACCTTCCGAGATAATGAAGACCCCCTATACCCTTTGCTAAGGAAAATCAAGCATAATGAAGGTTGGTCAGAAGGAAACCAATTGCATACAAGACAATCCTAAAAAGAGAGTGGTGGCCATCCAGGAAGCTTTTAACAAGAACTGTTCGAGATCGACTCATCGCTATTGGTTATCGTGCGATAAGACCATTTCGGAGACCTTTGCTAACGAACAGACACACAGTTTTCCGTATCCAATGTAGTGCAGAGCTCGCCAAAGTTGGAAATTAGCATCGTGGAGGAAGCTCCAATGTTCAAATTGAATTCGGTTCATCTTCCTTGGCCCGATCGTAGCCTGGATTTGAACCATATCGAACATATTTGGGACACTATTTGGCGAAAAGTGCGCGAAAGGACACCCCAGTTCAAACACATCATGAAATACACAATGCCCCTCATCAGAAATGGTTGCTTCTACCTTAGCAACAAATTAGTCGATTTATGGAAGCAATCAGAAGACGTTTAGATGCGGTTATCCGTTTGAATGGAGGCTGCGCACAAAGTACTAATTCTTTGGCGTATAACGATCAACCATGATGTGAACAGTTATCTGAAGATTAATTTTGAAATGTCTGACATTGCAAAGTTCGACTACAGTAAAAGTTGTAAAATGCATTTTTTGTACAAATAACACTTCATTTTGTTATTAAAATTGTGGTTATATAAATCATTTTTTTTCAAACATTTTTTGTTCGTTTCAATGCCAATGTTATCATAAACTATCTTTCAATAATATTATACACATATTTTATTATATTTCATCCAAAAAAAGAGACTGAATTTTCAAGTTTTAAAAAATCAAGGTGTTGCAATACTTTTTTCCATGTGTATATTTTCGTATTTCTTCTGGGGAAGAAACAGGCAAGATTGTAAAATCATCAGATCTTTCTAACACAAAAGCTTTGTGATATGCTATTGCAGATTTACCAGATCCAGGTGGTCCTGATAATATCACAAATCCATGAGTTTTGACTTCTATCAAAACTTTCTTTGAAGCTTCAGTCTCTTCAAAGTGTGTGTGCATTTTTCTCATTCTTATAATTTCTCTATCTTGTAATTCTGAAATAGTAAAGATGATACATAATCTCATCAATACGTATTTTAGTGTTCATATTAGATTTGTAGAACTCATGATAAGGGGGAGAATACAATTTTGCCAACCTTAGGTTGCAGCCTAC